>NC_064865.1:6899274-7199631 GCF_024139225.1 Suncus etruscus | reverse complement strand
GGGAGGGCATTTGCCTGGTACACTGCTGTCCCAGGTTCAATCTCCGTAATCCCATATGATCCTATGGTCCCCTGAGTTTAACTGGAGTGATTTTATTTTTACTCTCCCCCCCAGGAGTGATTTCTGCGTACAAAGCCAGGAGTAACCCCTGAGTGCCATTGAGTGTGCCACCCACCCCCCAATAAAAGAAAGAAGTAAACAAAGAAAATTCATTTATGATCTGTTATATTTCCTTGTGGTGCTAGTCAAAACCTGTGTGCAATAAAAAGGGGGTGGGGAGAACCTACAGAAGCCAGGCTTTCATTGAGAGAAAAGACATCAGTCCAAGTTTTTTGTATTCAATATTTCTTAAAGATGAACTTAAAACATAGAGAGATAAGACATCAGCCACAGCGTTGCCTCCCAGTCAGCTTCTCCAGAGCAGCTGGCACACCAAGATTGTCTTCTGGCCATATGTTCTACTAGTCTCCCCAAAATTTGGGCATCATCTCAGAGCATGCCCAGACACCAAGGCAAACAAAGCCTACATCATGAATTCAAAGTTGATAACAATGCATTCAGATGGCCATGAAAGGACTCAGCTTTGCAAGTAAATGGCAGAGGAAATAGGACCAGTGATCCTTTCATGGAGGAAGTAGAGCCAATGGATCTATCATAGAGACAGGTACAGAGAGTGCCCTCAGGGAGGTCAGGGAAGGAAAGAGTGTGTCAGAGGTGTGGGGTTAGAGAAGTCTTTTTGGAGGGGGGAAGAAGAAGAAAGGGCAGGAAGACTAAGATTGACTCATCCTGAACACCCGTGAGCTGCTGTCCTTTGCTGAGCTGGACTCTCCCATGCATATAAAATACATAGCTCTTGGTTCAAGGGAGATCCTTCTGGTACCCTCTGTCTAGAGATAGTGAAGAAGACATAGATGCTGTGGCTTCCCAGGGCCTGTGAGGCAGGAAACAGCAGATCAAGCCCCAAAGCATGTCTGCAGGTGGTGACCTGGGTCTGGTACTGAGAGGGAATACACTGCATTAAAAAAAAAATTTAGGGACCAGAGCAATAGCATAGTGGTAGGGCGTTTGCCTTGATCCCCCAGCGTCCCCAAACCAGGAGCGATTTCTGAGCACAGAGCCAGGAATAACCCCTGAAAGTCACTGGATGTGACCCCAAAACAAAAAACTAATTAATTAAAAAATTAAAACCTCCTTCAAGTGTCTTTGGGGCAGGAGGTCAGCAAAGCACCTGGATCTCAGTGTGATTAAAGAACAAGAAGCAACATGTCCTTTTCTTCTCAGGATCTTTGGAGATTTATTTATGGGGGGGGGTGTGCAAAGGGTGATGAGGTGAGGGTCCATCCCACCCTGTGGACTTAGGTGGCGATGTCTTCTTGAAGGCTGACAAGATAGTCGGATCCATTGGCACGAGGCCTAGAATCAGTGATGAAAACAGACAAACGAGTGCAGAAGCAACACTGCTTTTCTACCCTGTGTCTGCCTGCCCTTAAATGCCAGCAGCGCGTGAATCGAGGTAAATGGGAATCAAATCGGCATTTTCCTACCCCTCAGTGCTAGAAATGCACCATACAAACAGAATTTATTTGAGAAGCGATTAGAAACACTGCACTTTCCTTATATTTATTGGGTCGTTGCGAGCAGCCATCTGGCTGTTTTCTGTCTTGTTTCTTCGTGTTTCTCCAGCAAGTTCCTCGGTGGGAGGCTGTTTAGCGGTTGATGGAAACGCAATCATTATTGGCAACTCTCTGTTATCTGTAATTGCCAGCGAGATGATCCAGCCCGAAGGTTGTCCCCCACCCTACTCTCTTCTCGTCAACCTCTGGGGAAGGATTGGGAACTTTTTTCTTTTGCCAATAACTTTGGAAAATATCGGAAGCAGGAGAAAAGGGCTTGTGAATGAGGTAAATGTGGAGGCTGTCAGAAGAATCAGGCCTTCCAGGAGGGAGATTCTGGAGCTGAAGTAGCTCCATGCAGAGATTCTGGGGGAGGTGCCAAAGTTTAGAATTTAGGGAAGCTCCCAGTGCCTCTCTCCACTTGTCTGTGCATAGAAATGAGCTCCTCTCTACTTCCAGCTTTGCAATTGCAAAGCAGAAATCCTGCATCACTCTTGGAACTACACTGATAATGTGTGGCATTCTCTCTGGGTGAAAGAGGGCCAGAATGGTGATCGCACAGAGGGGAGAGTGTTTACCTTACACGCAGCCAACCTGGGTTTGATCCCCAGCATCTCATAGGGTCCCCCACACCCTGTCAAGAATGGTGAGCACCACCAGGTGTGACCTAGAGCAAAACAAAAACCTGAAAGAGGTAGACATCACATTATTATTAATACCTCGTACATTGCCACCTCTCTCAGAAATTCCTCGTTACCTGAACCCCAGCATTGTCCTTTTCCCCTTAGATAATGAGTTTATGTAAATACTGTAGTTAAAAGGTTGTTCATGTGACAGTGTGACAGTTGGGTTGGTTTGTTATGTTTTTCTCAATTCAAAGTTGTTTGTGATTGAGTTTTAGTCATACAATGTCCAATATCTTGCACTAGGGAACATTTCCTGCCACCAATGTCCCCAGTTTACCTCCCACCCTCCCACCTGCCTGCCTCTGGAACAGACATTTTTCCCCTCTCTCTCCTTTTCTCTCTCTTTCTTCTTTATTTCTCCTATTAGACACTGTGGTTTGCAATATTGTTACTGAAGGGGAATCATGCCTATCACTTTCCCTCCCTTTGGCACCCAATTCTTATCCAGAGCCATTATTTCCAACTCTCATTGTCTTAGTGGTCCCTTCTCTCCTAACTGTATTCCTCCACTCTTTGTGGCAAGCTTCCTACCATGGAATGGTCCTCCTGGCCCTCATCTCTATTGTCCCTGGATATTATCACCATACTATCTTATTTTTTTATATCCCACAAATGAGTGTGATCATGCTATATGTCTCACTGCCTCATAAAGACCTTTCCTTCATGTGCTTTTCCATTTCATTAACACTTCCTGTCACAAGTGACTTTATCTTCAGTATCTAAAACTTATATCTAACATACGAAGAAGCCCAACCTCTAATGTCTGAAGACCTTTGGGAGAAGCTCTGCAAATTGAACATTGACTAGTAAATAGCATTCATTATTATACGGCATGCACTTCAATTTGAACTTTTCCTGATTGAGTGATGAAATGCCGGGAATGAGTCACTGCTGAGGACCGTGGTTCAGCGATCATTTCAATGACAAGATGCTAATTTTACATGGCTCAAAGCAAAGATAAACAGGGAAGAAAGCATTGTATGGGGGCAGGAGGGTCATCTCCAGTGAACGGTTATGGAAAATGACTATATAGAAGAACTAAGCTACAACACTGAAATACAAGATTAATTTTACTGGAGCTGAAATTGAGGCAGTTCTTTGGAATGCCTTAGAGGAGAAGCAGAATCAGTGAAACTGGGTTGATGACATTTACCTAAGTAAGGACACTCAGCTCAGTTTGATGTACCCGCCATGTTTCTTAGGGAAGCACTTGATTAAATTAAAGATTACCCAGACCAGAGCATTGCTTGGGATGCTACAAAACTGTGGTTTATGTCAGCCACAATAATAAACAAAGCCAGGTGCCTGCATCATTGAGAGTTGGCCATGGTCCGTTGTGAAAAACCAAACACTGAATTTGTCTGCATTTTATAGTGTTTGCCGTTATAGTGGCCAGAGTACTTCCTAAGGATTCTCTCAGATATTAAAGAGTCTCTCCCCATACAAATGGAACAATCTATACCCCTCACCCTGGTCCCTACAGCTGCATATTAAGCAGACCAGATGGTGAATCCACATAGAAATAGACCACGGCTACCATTAGCCCTAGCACACACCTGATCCAGGTTCAGTTCTTGCCACTACATGGTCTCCCAAAAACACTGAGTGCAGCCTCCTGAGGACATCTTGGGATGCCCCTTCAGTGAAGAGTAACTGAGGAGCTCAGATGTTCTAGCAGAGTCAGAGGGTTGCCCTTCCTCATACTTCCCTCTGAGCATCCACAGCTGTTGACCAGGGAACAGAAAGAAGCAGTCTTACTCTCAGGACACACTTTCAATTGGAAATGTATGAGTCAGATTGGTTTTACAGAGGATCATGATGTGAAGTCTAGGGCAGCTTGTTGCTCTGCATGAACCTTTCTGAAGCAGGGTCTATAGCCAGCAAATGCTAAGATAGGCAGTGTAACTAGTCTATAGGAAATGTCACCAATTGAGCCAACTTTCCCACCATGTAACATTAACCCATCTGCAATCAATCGCTCATACACAGACGTGTGGCAGGTACACAGGAACAATGGGCACACTCTATGAGTGGAGTTTTGAGTCAGCAGCCAGACAGGGAGGGTAGAGTGGAGGTATATGGGGGTAGGGGAAGAGCTGTCCCCATCAAGGCCACAATATTGGCTTGTTCAGAGTGTGCCTTCCTCTGAGTGATATTGGCAGGGACAATAACAAATATCTTTTCCCTCAACACTCAATGGACAAAGCTGTAGTCAAGAACTCCCCACACAGTTTTGTGTCTGCAGTTGAACCTGATCATGCCAGCAGAAGCTACATATACCTGGACCTCCTGTACTTGTGTCTAGTGATTTAGTTCCTTTGAAGGACACATGGACTATTCTTTGCTCATTTGGTTTTCTTGGCCAAGAGTCCTACTATGTTGATGAAGTAGAGAGGGCCAACATCATCCAGGTTAATACAATTGGTTGCATTCAATCAGCACCTTGAAATCCCACCTCCAGGTGAGTAGGAAATATCAGGTTAGCTGGAATCTGGCAATGACTTGGGGCAGTCATATAATGGCTTGATCTATGTTTGGAGGAAATTTAGTCCTTTCAGACTGTCCACTGGCTACTGAATGGGCAGCCGCCTTTCCCAGGCCTCTCCTTTCCTCAGTCAAAGAGGCTCCCAGCATGAGGAGCAAGAGGAGGATTATAGAGCATCAGCACAGACCAAGGAGCCAGCAGAGGGCACAGGGGAGAGACTAGGAAGAAAGAGGGTGACATTGAACCTTTGAACATGACATTGAACATGGATGGACAGAGTCAATGTGAGACCAATGTGGACAACATGTAGGGGACTTTGCTTATTCAGAGTGGCTTGTGACAGTCGAACCTCGGGGTTCTCAAATCAACTTCTTAGAGCTGTGAAGCCAATGATTCTGACCTCCCCAACACCTGGAATTCTCTCTGCCAAGTTTACACACAATAAATCCAGGACCTGCTGTGAAGCAAAGCCAGTTTCGCCCTGCCAATGCTTGGGATACCTACAGGAGCTGGGCAGGGAGGCAGAGAGCTGGGAGTTAGGTCTTGTCCTCATCCACAGAGGCTGAACAAAATTTTCTGTTCCCACTAGGTTATGCACTTGTGAGACAGGGTCAAGCAGGCATTTTCTGATAGTGTCCTAAGGATTGCAGCCTCCTGGGGTACGAAACATGAACCTCACATTCTGTTGAGTCAGTGTGGATCAATTCTAATTATTGGGTCGTAATGTAATATGTGACCCTCAACCACATTTCAGCTCCAGGGGAGGTTCTGCTTCAAAATATCCCCAGTGGAATATGGGGGTTCAAGTCAGTCACCCCAAGGCCTGGGCCATTGATTGTCAGTTCTACAAACCAGCAGTGTCCAAAGACATTCAGGTGGCCCACAGCCTCCAGCCCACCTGTGGCATCTAAACCAAAGTACCGCTCCATTTGCACATCACCTCACACATTCACTGTGGCACAGAAAAGAGTTTCCCAGAAATGACCTAGTGGGCATGAGAAAACAGCAATGGGGTCGTTATACCTTATAGCAGTGATTGCGTGTTGTGGAGCCAACGTGATTACTGCCACACTAAAGCATGTCCAAATGGAAGTGCAGTGAGCACAACCCATTTTCTGAGTTCATTCTTTTCATCAGTTGGTGCCATTTCAAATTAGGAAAACAGCATGTTACCTGGGAAAAGAATCAACTTCAAACTTTCTCTTGAAGAAAGAAGATGCCATAGGTGCTTGAATGAGGCCCCTGGGAAAATTTCCTCTCCCCACTGGGTAAGATTCCTTCAGGTTGTCTTCAAAGTAGAAATTAGAGGTGAGCATGTGCAACTAGTTATTTTTTTAATGGATCTCCCATATGTTGTTGTGTATAACATTTTTTGTTCCCTTCATTTAAAAGCCATGTATCATAGAGTTAACATAGTTGATTGCAATGCATTTGTTTCCAGATAAGTGAGAGCAAGACTCAAATCATTCTCTCTTTATGTTTTCTTTTGGGGCCACAACCAGCAGTGTTTATGGCTTACCCTGCTTCTGTGCTACTTAGAGATCACTCCTGGCAAGCTCAGGGGACCATATGGGATTGAACCCAGGTCAGCTGCATGCAAGGCAAATGCTCTATCCACTATATCCTCTCTGGCCCTTGTTTTGTATATGGTTTTTATGCACATGTAGGGCCCTCACTTTGGCTCCTGCACTTGGCCATGTCCATACACCAATGCTTGCTCTCTCTGCTCTGTTCCTTTCCCAATGGATGCTGCCCTGTTCTGCTGAAGTGCTCTCCTATGGATGAGTGCTCAGGCCACTTTGTTTAACTCCAGAAGCAGTGCTTGCCCAAACTTTCATATGAACAGCCCTCCGCCCCCCATTCACTGCTCCTGCTCTCCATAATGACTTTAGGAAGCTCAGAACAGTCTTTTCCTCCTCAACTCTGTTGATTTCTCTTTCCAACAGGTTCCCCCAAAGTCTTCCCCAAAGATGGCTTAAGAATCACATTTTCATGTTTTCCAACCAGGTGCCTCCTCCCCTTTAGGGTCTGCCCATCCTGAAGGTAAAACTCAGCATGTAAAGTTCAACAGCCTTCTCCCTTATGGAGAGAGGCAAAGGACCTTTTGTTATTATTATTATTTTTTTTTTGTGATCATGACTATTTCCTTTTCCAATAATTACACTTCGTAGCCTTTCTCAGGAAGACCTTTTGTGTAACAAGTATTTTCTGTGCTAAGTAATGTCATCAGAAAATCATTTCATGATGTTTTACAATTATTTAAGCTGTACATTTGGAGAGAGTAAAATGTATTGTTTTCTTCTTAGGATTATGGCTTTGCAATCATTCTTAGCAGAAACATCTTGACATTCAAGAAAATTATAGACATTATAGACATTTACTGAGAATCTCTTGTAGTTTCTTGTGGCTTCACTTTTTAAAATATTTGATGCACTTAGATTTTACTTTAGTGTGCAGGCTTTTATATGGTTCTAATTTTACTTATGGTCTCCCCTCCCATTACCAAATCTACACATCACTTTCTCTATATCATTTACTGAATTAACACATTTCCCCCACTGATTGAGACCAATCTATCTTTGTAGTATATAAACTTGAAAATCTTATCTCTAGAGTATGCTTTGTTTTCTTTTCTTGGGGGGAAGGGACACATTCAGAGATTCTTAGGAATTATTTCTGGTTCTGCACTCAGAAATTATACCTGGAAGTGCTCTAGGGACCGATTGTATTGTAAGGCAAACACCCTACTGACTGTACTATTTCTCTGGCCCCTTTATCTATTTTCATTTGCCTCCTAATCCACCTAGATTTTTTTCTAATAAATATCCTATTTGGTATCTGCACCCTAAATTGTTCAAAAGATTGTCACATTTTTATTACTACTCAGATTAACATTTCATGCATTCTATAATTTTATTAGGTTTTAATATTCATTTTTTGACTTTTTATTATGTTTATTTTTATCACAAGCATACCATTGTAGAGAATTACAATGAACAGAGAATGACATTTAAATACAGATGATAAATACATCTTATTTTTTGCTGAGCTATGCCAAGATAAATAAAATTTCCCCCACAATTAAAATTTGCAGGTGCCTGAAGCCCCCCCAAAGGGGCCCGGCCAGCAGGATTCAGCTGGGGAGACTTCTGGACAACTGCACTCCTATTTTGCTGAGTAGAATCACAACCACACCTATAAAAAATCTGAGAGAGGTTAATAATAAATGGCCTAAGACAATATCTCACTGTTCAAAGGCAAGTTTATTGGGCTACAGTTTCTTTTTATATAGTGAAGGAGAAAAGGGGCAGTACAAGGTGATGTCAATTATACTTCTGGCGCGAAAGCCAATACATTGCTCCATATAAGGCAAGAATATATTTCCGGGTACAAGAAACAAAGAAATTAAATCATTCTCTAAAATAAGGAAGTGGACAGTGGGCTAGGTGGCAGGAGGGCTTACAAGTCGTGTTGGACGTGTCGTTTCTATGGGAACGTCTTATGACCTTCTAGCTGCATTCCTAACTGCCTAATTAACAGGAGATGGGCAAAGATGTGCTAGCCTCAGTGTTTTTTGAACAGACAAGGTAACATATACTTATTAATAACAGCCTTGTTAGCTTGGGAAGATTTTAAGAAGTGAGGCCTAGTTTCTGATAAGGTACCAGGCAGCTTTTGCTCTTCTCAGGCTGGAACTAAATTTTTATCTTGCAGCTGCATTCATATCTTTTCTCTTTAGTTCAAGGACTTAACAGCAAAAACTACTTGCAGCCTTTTAAGTAAAAGACTGGGTTAATGGCAGAGAAAACAGCAAAGATGGCCTCAAACTGGTCACAGTCCCCAACATCTCCCCCTTTCTCTTCTAATAAAAGAAGGAAAGTCGTGAGCGGGTGGTAGATCCGTGTCTTAGGCTACAAGGTTTGACCAGGTCGGACACGGCCAAAGCCGCATTGAAAAGGTGGCTACAGGCGCCGTGGGTGTGCACAGAGATCCGAATTATGCGCTGTAGCCTTTTCAGGGCCGTGCCCTAACTGGGACCTTGCTAATCCCGTCGTAGGAGTCTCCACAGCCGAGAGCACAAGTACCGGAGCGAGCTCCGTTTGTTAGCTATGCGCTCTATCTCCTGGAAACTTAGTGGCTGGAAAGGCGGCTTGGTGATAATAGCCAAGTTTTCACAGGAGTCACTTGGGGTAATATGTTGGTAGTTAACCTGAATAGAGGTTTTTGCCTGTTCATCCACCTGGTTCTTAATAAAGGCAGTGATTTTGCGGAAAATCCATGGGCCAAGAGAAAAGAGCAGCATGAGGCTAATAAGAGGGCCCACAACGGTGGACAAGATTGTGTGGAGCCAAGGGGAAGAGAAAAACCAATCCTGGTACCAACCTTGTTCTTCATTGAAATGTTTGTTAAGATCTTTTATACCATCTCCAATATGTTGAACACTATCCCTAACTAATCCAGTTTTGTCTTTAAAAATACAACATTGTTCCTTAAGGGCTACACAGACTCCCCCCTCTTTCATAAGGGCAAAATCTAAAGCACGACGATTTTGGAGAACAACATCAGCAAGGGAACTAACAGTATCTGTGAGAAATTGCAGACTAGTTTTGATTTCATTAATGTCTTGTTCAACTGCTTGGGTGAGAACGCGAAAGTTGGATTGAGAGGATACAAGAGAGTAGATACCAGTGCCAGCGCCAGTAGCGCCAACAGCAAGGAGGACTGCAAGTGTAACAGAGGTGAAGGGCTCACGGCGTTGTCGAGAGAGAGATTGAGAGGAATATGTATAGGGTGAGGTGCCGGGAAAGGGAAAGGTATATTCTGAGTGAATGGTGATTTTTGGGACGAGAATAACGAGAATACAGTAGTCATGTGAAAAGAAAAAGGAAGAACGAATGATAAAAGGAGTAAGGCTAGAAGCATAGGCAAAGTAGGTACCATTGGGAGCTAATAGATAAGTATGTGAAGAGGGAGAATTGTAGACGTCAATAGTTTCGTTGCAAACATCAAGTAATTGGCTAGGAAGTAAAGAGTCGTTAGGCTTAAGGCAGAGGCCAGAACCAACGACTTGACCAACTGTAATGCCATGTTGAGGTTGTGTGTTCCAGCGGAGATCAGAGGGGTTGGAGGTAGAGGAAAGGTTGCCAAACACTGCAACACCTTCATAGAAGGGAGGTTGAGGAGAAAAGCAGAGCTAACATCTTTCATAGGCAGGATCTGTAAGGGCAAGAGCAGAAGCATTCATAAGATTGAGAATAACCTGAGAGGACGGAGAAGGACCTGAAGGCAAAGTGAGTTGTCTGAGAGAAGAAGATGCAGATGGAAGAGGAAAAGGAGGAGAAGGCAAGTGTGATGAACCTGAGTGAGGATGAAGAAAGGTGTTAGGACCAACGGCGAGGGGGTGAGAATTCGGCACCTGTTTAAGCAAACGGAGGGAAAAAAGAAGTCCAGGGTCGGTACGCCTAATGTAAAGTCTGAGTCCCCATTGAACGGGTTGAGTCTAGTGATGCCGACGTCCAGCGGCAGTAAAGTTGATGATGAGGGGGTTACACCAACCACGGGTAGAGGAGGATGCATCGCAGCTGGGAAGAGGACGAGTGAGTGGGGGGCGAGAGACGGTGATGAGGTTCCAGGAAGATGAAGGTTTCTAATAGGTAGTTTCAGTGGTCTCACAACCCCATGAAGCGCAGAAGTATTGGTGATGATCGCCACATTTATAGTCGGTGGAACGTGGGCGATGATGTCCTGGGCAAACATAGAAGGTGGAGAAGTGGTATCTCAAGCGGTTACGGCGAAAAACAGAATTGCAACCAGCGGAAGGGAGGGCGAAGTAATTATGACTGTTAATAGCGCGGGGTTGAGGCAGACGAAAATTAGGGGTGCCCCAGTAAGAGCTGGCACCCATGGCGAGGGCACAAAAATCGACGTGCAGAGTAGGCCAAGGAATGGAGGTGGAGAGGATGGACGTTTGGTTAGCGACGTCGCCAGCTTCATTGATGATTTGCCAAGTGTAGTTGAAGACTCGGTAGCGATTGTTGTTCTGGGAATGGCAGACAGGCGGGAGCTGGAACAACAACAGCAACAGGAGGGCACGCATTTTGGACGGTGGTGGATGAAACAACGATGTTAGCGGCGATAGGTTCCTGATGAGGCAGTTTGAACGGTGGAATGGGTGAGTAGCAGGTACTGGAGGCGTCTGCGTTTGGACGGAGGGCGAAAGCGTTGATTATGACAAGGATGAGCTGAGAAGAGAAGGGGGGTTTGGAGGACAGCGTGGGCTGGAAGGGTGAGGAAGCAGGCAGAGTTCATTGTCTTGCAAGGGAGTTAAGTAGAGCAAACAAATTAATGAAGCCTTGGTTTGAAGGGGGTGGTTGGTGGCAGTGGGCATCAAGGACAGCCAGGCAGAGTACCAATTTCAGCATTTTCTTTAGGCAGAGTCAGTTAGAAACAGGTCTGGCAGGAATGGTGGGCTAGCAGGGGGTGACAGGCTCTTTTGAAGTGGATGAAGACAGGACTGTGGAAGGCTGCGGAAATTTTTTTGTTAGACTTCAACATTAAAAAACTTTTTATAATTAACAATTGCCAATTTTTCAAAAAACTGAAACTTTAAATGATTTTTAAACTGAACTTAAATGATTTTTCTTAAACTTTTAGTTATTATTTTAAAGCTAGATGCTATTTTTTAGCCATAAATACATATTTTATAGGCCTGAACTTACACATAGCAGGAAGGTTGGGTGACTGCAAAGTTCAGAAATTCTCCAGGGAAAAGTTATCCCTGATGGCCATTGAGAAATCTGGGGTTTACCATCTCCTACACTTTCTGCCATGTTGTCAGAAGGACAAAGCTAGCTTAATACATTATTTTAACACATGATTTTTAGTTGTAACATGCCAGTTTGTGAACTGACTAGACCGAACCAGGTTGAAAAAATTAATTGAAATTTGAAAAATGGATAAGGCTTTGAAAATTGTATTATTATAAAAGGTAGGGATAACAAATAAACAGACAAAACAAAACAACACTAAACACAACATTGTGGCCACTTTCATTCATTACAACACACACATAAACAGACAAAAGGATCGATCCAAAACTTTTTTATAAAAAATTGACAAGCGCTTTTAAATATTTAGCTAGCATGTTTGTGAGAAGGAAAAAAAATTTTTTGTAGAAAAACTTTTTTTTTTAGTTTTGAGAAGTACTTAATGTAGATGGAGTGGAACTTTGCTGAAAATAAATTTTAAGGTTTAGATTTAACACAAAACATTTTTAAAACAATTTTAATTTGAAGTTTAAAACATTAAGTAAAATGCTTAATGAGCACTGTAGAAAGAGTTTTTGCTTTGAAGTATGAAAACAGTTGCTGTAAATGAATAGGTTTTATTTAAATTGGTTTTACAGTAGAACAGTAAGACAGCTGCAATAAAGTGTTAAAATTTTTATGATCAAACACAAGAGCATGAACTATGATTATTAAAGGTATAAAAAACTGACTTTAAAAAACAAACAACTGTTTATATTTTGCAGACTTTAAGTGAATAATTTGTAAAAAATATTATATACCAAATTAACTAAATGCTTAGATTATTATAAAATATAGTTAAAGGCATTTGATGTATTTACACACTTAGAACTGAAGACCAAAATTATATTTAATACTTGTTTAATTTGCTTATAAAATTTAGTTACTTATGTGATACTAATTAACAATATTATTTTAAAAAGGGTTAATCACAACATAAACAGAGACAATTTAAGATTAAACTTGGAAAATGTAAAATTATTTGTACTTACCTTTGAGTTTAAATTTAAGCTTGAAATTGAGAAAAGGGATAAAGCTACTTAAGGTTTAAGTTTATGAACAATAATTTGTGAACAAATTTATTTAACTAGTTATTACATTGTTTTTGTTTTTGAAATGGCTATTATGCCACTGTTTGAACTGTGTAACGGCTTGTAAGGTATAGACTATTTGGTTTAAGTTTTTTAAATGGCAAGGCTATTATTCTATATTTATTATGCATTTAAAAGAGCTTAAGCTTAGTCTAGAGTTTTGGAATGTTTACACACTATTGTTAAGGAAAGCTGACCAACTTATTTTGCTCACTTGTAATATTTTAGTTTTTAAAGAATTAACTTTGTAAACATGTGCAGTAATTTTAACAAAGGAGTTTTGCTGTTTATTTCAATGCAGAGGTAAGAAAGACACCTGTGTTATATTTACAAATTATTACTTAAAAACAAAGTTAGAAATGTTACAAAATGTTATTTGACTATTAGATTTGACTAGCAAACATGGAGAGGAAAGAGCAATGAAAGAGACAAAATATAAGAAATATTTAAATGCAGATTAAGGAGCTTAAGCTATTAAAAAATGCCTATGACATGAACCACTTTACAAACTTCATATACTGTTAAGATTAAAAATAATTTTAATAGAAATATAAAAGACTTAAATTTAACACTTTTGTGTTCGTTTGGATTTCAAAACGCCAAGAAGATTTTCTTTTACCAATATTTTGCTATTACAAGTCAAGTGACAGAATTATGACCTTGTTGTAAAATTTCTGAGAGGCATGAAAAAAGGGAGTGTTGCTGTTATCTCCTTGTTGCTTTTTCTGCCTAGAGAATATTTTTTAACTCTTACAGACCTGAATTTAGAAGGTTTTTTAATTTCCAATGTTTTAATAAGTACAACACCCAATGCACAAAACTTAATTACACAAATGCTTTTAGAAAAGGCACATTTATGCTGCATAATTTAATTTACAAACTTCACAGTTATTTGAGGCTTCTTATGAAACACAACAAGATTATGACAATTTTTTACTATATATATCACATGAGCAGTTTTTGAATCCTTATAACTTTACCAGTTGTGGTCTTTATCTTAGAAAAACATTTTAGGGCTGCATTCCTATTCTAAGGGATGGGGGGGGGGGTTTTTTCCGCCCTGCTTGCTGATTGCTGAAGTGGCAGCCTGGACAGTAGGGTGGGGGGAAATCCTGAAGGGCAGAAACTTGTGCATTAAGAGAAGCAGTTTGTTTTTGAAGGCTTAAGATTTGTTTAAGATTTTTAATTCGGCCAAGTAGTTTCATTTCTATAGCTTTAAGAGGGGGAGTGGTGAGAGGGGAGGTGCGTTTGAGAAGAGAGCGGCGGCGGGGGCTGCTAAGCAAGCGGGGGAAGACTTTCAGAAAGGGCGGGGGGAGAGAGCAGCAACAGTTTGTTGCCGGTGTGGGGGAGCTGCTGGAATGCAGGCTCTGGGGAGCAACTTCCAGGCACAAAGGGCAGCAAGAGCCATGTTGGCAAGCTGGGACTTGGAAAGTGTGTGCTGTGCCTTTAAGGTATGAAAAGAGGCGAGGCCAGCTATATGAGCTTAGAGATCAGAATTCCTGCCTGTCTGCAAGGACTTTGCAGTGGAAAGAGAAAAAAAGTTAGCTTCCCAGGAGACAAAGAGTTCAGCTTTTAGATTCTAAGCAGGAGAGCGTGTAAGGGGCTTGTTCTTCCAGTGTTTGAACATCGTGTGAGTCGAGCTCTTGTAACGGAGCTGAGGCAATGGCAGGGTATAGACGAGAAGCACTAGGGAGATCTTTAAGGGCAGTTCAGTTTTTAGCTTTGAGGCAAAGGAAGTGTTAGAAGCATTAGTCAGGGAAGTGGAGGGCTGTTGAGGTGGAGGCGGGGGAAGGTCCTCGCCATTAGGAAGGAGAGCAGGCAGGTTGTAGGGAGGGGGCAGAAAGCAGCAACGTGTGTGGGAGTTGCTGTAACACAGACTTTGGAGAGTGACTCTTAGGCACAGAGCTGCTGACAAGCTGGGGTTTGGAAAATGTGCACTGCGCCTTTAAGAGCTTAGAGACCAGAATTTTCGCCCGCCAGCTGGCAAGAGCTTTACAGCGCAGGGAAGAGAGAAAAAAAAAAGCTGCGGGCTTTCTTTTAGGATTTCAGCACAGAGATTGCAGGCAGAAGTGAAGATGAAGGGTTAAAGGAGGGAGGAACTGAGATATTTAAAGCGATAGCCCCGGAACACAAGATTTTTGGCAAACATCATAAACAAAACATTAAAAAATTACAAATATCTTTTTTGGTAACCTCTATGTCTGCTTTTCAATTCAGACTGTATATCTTTAATGAATTTAAGCTCTATACTCTGAAATGAGCCCATGGTAACGTATCCTATGAGCTAAGCCCCAAAAGCCAATGAGGGGCGGCGATCGGAACGACTGGAAAAAACTGCAGTTTTAAATTTTTGATAAAGGCTAACTCGTTTCAACGCCTACCCGGATGGGGTATTCCTGCGATTTACGAAGGAGCTCTAGATTCGCCGGCCTGGAGTCGTTCGGAGGGTGGCAGTGGTTCGAGCCCAGCGTTGGGCGCCAAAATGCAGGTGCCTGAAGCCCCCCCAAAGGGGCCCGGCCAGCAGGATTCAGCTGGGGAGACTTCTGGACAACTGCACTCCTATTTTGCTGAGTAGAATCACAACCACACCTATAAAAAATCTGAGAGAGGTTAATAATAAATGGCCTAAGACAATATCTCACTGTTCAAAGGCAAGTTTATTGGGCTACAGTTTCTTTTTATATAGTGAAGGAGAAAAGGGGCAGTACAAGGTGATGTCAATTATACTTCTGGCGCGAAAGCCAATACATTGCTCCATATAAGGCAAGAATATATTTCCGGGTACAAGAAACAAAGAAATTAAATCATTCTCTAAAATAAGGAAGTGGACAGTGGGCTAGGTGGCAGGAGGGCTTACAAGTCGTGTTGGACGTGTCGTTTCTATGGGAACGTCTTATGACCTTCTAGCTGCATTCCTAACTGCCTAATTAACAGGAGATGGGCAAAGATGTGCTAGCCTCAGTGTTTTTTGAACAGACAAGGTAACATATACTTATTAATAACAGCCTTGTTAGCTTGGGAAGATTTTAAGAAGTGAGGCCTAGTTTCTGATAAGGTACCAGGCAGCTTTTGCTCTTCTCAGGCTGGAACTAAATTTTTATCTTGCAGCTGCATTCATATCTTTTCTCTTTAGTTCAAGGACTTAACAGCAAAAACTACTTGCAGCCTTTTAAGTAAAAGACTGGGTTAATGGCAGAGAAAACAGCAAAGATGGCCTCAAACTGGTCACAGTCCCCAACAAAAATTTAGAATTATTATATACACAGTACAAGCTGTTGGGTAATGTTCCAGTTTTATAATCTCCCAGACTTACCAGGAATTCTTTGTTATTAAACATAATTATACTAAAAGCTAATATCATATGCTCAGCTGTATTTTTCCTTACCTGATCACATAGAATCCCAGGGAAAGTGCACAGGTAAGAATCTTGAACCTGTGAATAAGAGAAATAAGAAGTTTCTACATGAAGGAAATGTCTTAAATCTGCCTTATTAAAGGATAATTATTTTTATAACTTATAATGCCCCTTCTCAGGAAGTTGAATGAATGATAAAACATTCAGCACTGCTATACGTTCTAGTACAACCTGTTCTTCTAAACCTAATGTTTTCTATTTCTCAAAAATTACCATTGAATTTTTCTTGAGGAAACGGAACTGCCCCCCAAATCTTGCAAGCCAGAAGGAAACAAATAACTCATAAGAACCATTCTTGACTTATTTTTCTTGGTGTCTTTTTGGATCATTTTAGTGAGATAGCAGAAGGGTGCGCCACACATGCTGCTAGAATTCCAATTAATAACTGATAGGAATTTTCTAAAGATTTACACATTTCCAGATTTTGGAGGAATATCCATATCGCTTTCCATAGAGGTTGGACTAGACAGCATTCCCACCAGCAGTGGATAGGAGTTCCTTTCTCTCCACATCCCCTCCAGCACTCATTGTTCTCATTCTTTGTGATGTATGCCAATCTCTGTGCTGTGAGATGGTATCTCATTGTTGTTTTGATTTGCATCTCACTGATGATTAGTGACTAGGAACATTTTTTAATGTGCCTTTTGGCTATTTGTATTTCTTTTTTATCAAAGCATCTGGTCATTTCTTCTCCCCATTTTCTGATGGTATTAGATGGTTTTTTCTTGTAAAGTTCTGTCAGTGCCCTGTATATTTTGGATATTAGCCCCTTATCTGATGGGTGTTGGGTGAATAGTTTCTCCCACTCGGTGGGTGACTCTTGTATCCTGGGCACTATTTCTTTTGAGGTGCAGAAGCTCCTCAGCTTAATGTATTCCCATCTGTTGATCTCTGCTTCCACTTGTTTGGAAAGCGCAGTTTCCTCCTTGAAGATGACTTTAGTCTCAATGTCATGGAGTGTTTTATCGACATGTTGTTCTATATACCTTATGGTATCATATCTGATATCAAGGTCTTTAATTTATTTGGATTTTACCTTCGTACATGATGTTAACTGGGGGTCTATGTTCGCTTTTTTGCAAGTGGCTAACCAGTTCTTCCAGCACCACTTGTTGAAGAGGTTTACCCTGCTCCACTTAGGATTTCTTGCTCCTTTGTCAAAGATTAGGTAATTGTATGTCTGGGGAACAATGTCTGAGAACTCAAGCCTATTCCACTGATCTGAGGGCCTGTCTTTATTCCAATACCATGCTGTTTTGATAACTATTGCTTTGTAGTACAGTTTAAAGTTGGGGAAAGTAACGCCTCCCATTTTCCTTTTTCCTAGGAGTGCTTTAGCTATTTGAGGGTGTTTATTGTTCCAGATGAACTTCATAAGTGTTTGATCCACTTCTTTGAAGAATGTCATGGGTATTTTTAAGGGGATCACATTAAATCTGTATAATGCTTTGGGGAGTATTGCCATTTTAATGATGTTAATCCTGTCAATCCATGAGCAGGGTATGTGTTTCCATTTCCATGTGTCCTCTCTTATTTCTTGGAGCAGAGTTTTATAGTTTTCTTTGTATAGGTCCTTCCCGTCTTTGGTCAAGTAGACTCCGAGATATTTGACTTTGTGTGGCACTAATGTGAATGGGATTGCCTTCTTGACTTTCTTCTCTTCCCTTTCATTATTGGTATATAAAAAGTCCATTGATTTCTGTATGTTAATTTTGTAGCCTGCCGCCTTGCTATATGAGTCTATTGTTTCTAGAAGCTTTTTGGTAGAGTCTTTAAGGTTTTCTAAGTAGAGTATCATGTCATATGCACACAATGAGAGCTTGACTTCTTTCTTCCTATCTGGATTCCCTTGATATCTTTTTCTTGCCTGATCGCTATAGCAGGAACTTCCAGTACTATGTTGAAGAGGAGTGGTGAGAGCGGACAGCCTTGTCTTGTACCAGAATTTAGAGGAAAGGCTTTTAGTTTTTCTCCATTGAGGATAATATTTGCCATTGGCTTGTGGTAGATGGCTTCAACTAGATTGAGAAAGTTTCATTCCCATCTTGCTGAGAGTTTTGATCAAGAATGGGTGTTGGACCTTATCAAATGCTTTCTCTGCATCTATTGATATAATTATGTGATTTTTATTTTTATTCTTGTTGATGTTGTGTATGATGTTGATAGATTTACAGATGTTAAACCATCCTTGCATTCCTGGGATGAAACCTACTTGGTCGTAGTGTATGATCTTCTTGATAATGCATTGGATCCATTTGCCAGGATTTTGTTGAAGATCTTTGCATCAGCATTCATCAGGGATATTGGTCTGTAATTTTTCTTTTTTGGTAGCATCTCTGTCTGGTTTTGGTATCAAGGTGGTATCAAGGTATAAAGGCTGTTTGGGAGTGTTCCTATTTTTTCAATTTCATGGAAGAGCCTGGCTAGGCTCCCATTTGACCCAGCTATACCACTCGTAGGTATATACCCTAAGAACACAAGAATACAATACAAAAACCCCTTTCTCACACCTATATTTATTGCAGCACTATTCACAATAGCCAGGCTCTGGAAACAACCAAGATGCCCTTCAACAGATGAATGGCTAAAGAAATGTGGTACATATACACAATGGAATATTATGCAGCCGTCAGGAGAGATGAAGTCATGAAATTTTCCTATACATGGATGTACATGGAATCTATCATGCTGAGTGAAATAAGTCAGAGGGAGAGAGAGAGAGAGACGCAGAATAGTCTCAAAGTCATTTTGCAACAATCCTCAGAGACAATGAGAGGAGGGCTGGAACTTCCAGCTTACTTCATGAAGCTCACCACAAAGAGTGGTGAGTGCAGTTATAGAAATAACTACACAGAGAACTACCATAATCATATGAATGAATGAGGGAACTGGAAAGCCTGTCTGGAGTACAGGTGGGGGTGGGGTGGGATGGAGGGAGATTTGGGACATTGGTGGTGGGAATGTCGCACTAGTGAAGGGGGTGTTCTTTACATGACTGAAACGTAATCACAATCATTTATGTAATCAAGATGTGTAAATAAAGAAAAAAAAGATTTACACATTTGCTTTCTAATAAAGAATGAAGCCAATTGTATTTCCAATGCAAAATTCTAATCTGTTGAAGGATCATCTTTGAACTTTCAGAAAACTTGGGAAGATGACTAAATAGATACTTGGCCTTGGATTTTTCTCTTTAAAGAGCTATTGAGCAACTCAACACCAATCTGTCAAGTTAGATGAAGTTTGAACTGTAGATTATGGAAACCCCTATAAACTGCAAAAATATTTTATCTAAAGAGAAAAGAGGGAAACATCCAGGGGCCAAAGAAATAGCATAGTGAGTAGGGCATTTGCCTTGCATGTGGCTGACCCAGATTCAACCTCCAGCATCTCATAAGGTCTGCTGAGCCTGCCAGGAATAATTTCTGAGCACAGAGCAAGGAATCTAGTAGGGAGGTTTGTTTGGGTGGACAATGCTCAGGAGCCTACTCTCAGTAACTCACAGCCAACCTATTCAGATTCAGTGTGAGGGCCCAAGGGTGCAGCACTTCCCTAGCCCAGCATTAGGCCACCCCAGCAGTTCTAGAAGTCTACACCTAGCCATGCCCAGGGGAATGTGTGGTGCTGAAATTCAAACATGGGTTTTCGTTCATGTTGAACATGTTCCCTGGCCACTGAATCATCTCCTAAGCCCACGAAGACTAAGACACCAACATAGAAAATAAAGGGTTTATTTCATTTCATAAGTCTACCAGTGTTGTAATATTCCCTGGCAGTACATGTCTAGCATGATTTCGAAGTCAACTACCCTTAGTGCTTAACTACATGAGACAACAGATTTTTTTTATTCTCATTTTTTATTTTTTTCATACCAACAAGTCGTTGACTAAAGACGTTCCAAAATGTCTTCATGTTAAAAAAAATCCTTCAATAGGAGAAAAGCAGTTTCCAGGTGTACACTGTAAACTCACTCTCTTAATGTGCTCAAAAGTGATTCACACTTGTGCCATCTCAACCTTCTTTAGATGATCAAGAAAGTAGTGGAGAGGAAATAATGGTAATGTAGGATAAGGATAGTCCAGGAACTGAGGTCTGAAAAGAGACAGATGAGCAAGACTTAACTCCAACCCAGAAAGGTACTAGGAAGATTTATCATAAGTTCTTCGTCACAAGACTTTTTGCTATAGAGTAGATGGCCTAACTGGTGAAAACTATATGAAAATTACTTTAAAAAGGTGGCCTAAACTATGAAAAAATCAGTAACAAACTTAGGAAGTCTTTATTTTCAGAAATGGAGACACAAATTACTTGAACGCATTAAAAATAAGTATAGACTCATAACAAAATTTCAAGTCATCCTTTGATGTTTTTTTATTGCATGGTGTGTGTGTGTACCTCTAAGCTCATGACTTCAAAATTTGTGATTTCCCCCCCATTTTCCTCCCCTTGGTTGCTACTGTTATGAGAAGGGGGGTTTCTATGCCTAGCTGTGGTACTCACACACTTCGCCATGATATTTGTGTGAGTGGCATTCTTGGGGATGCTTTTGTACTTTCAGAGTGTGGTGCTGGCCATGACTCATGCTGCTGGCTGCAGCACTTGCAAAAATGTTAGCATATCTGTCTGCAGGACACAAGGGATCAGAGACTGCTTAACAGTGTTGAAGGATTCAGGCTATCAAGCTTCAGTGAGTCTATGCTCAGAGACCTGGGAGAGGCAGTCGGGATTGATCCAGAGGCCTTGTAATTGCAGAGCTGGTAGTTTTAGCACTGAGTCTTCTTCTGGCCCTCTTAGCTTGATTTATCTCCTGATTGTGCATCACACTTTCTATTTTGTGAAAAAAAATAAATCATCTTTCATTAGCAGTGTGAATTTCCACATGTTATGTTTTCTGTGTAACTGAGAGCTATGAAAACTCATTTTTTTAGACAGAGGTTATAAGTTCTGTGGCAAATGGGTGTCATTCAAAGAATCTGAGCCCCCTCCCAGCCTCCAGCCCTGGCCACTTTCTCCAGCAATGAGTGTGTTTCAGAATAAGTAAACCAACTCTCAGGACAAGCCAGTCTCATCAGTCAGCTGCATAAAGTCATCTGTAAGGTTGCTAACTGGGAGAAATGCTAACACGAAGGCTTTCAACTCAAAACCCAACTGTCAGCTAACTCTTTGATCTTTTCTGGCAAAATTGCCTTCAGGTCAGTTAGTTTATGCAACAAAACAGTTCATGAAAAAAAATTTTTATATATATAACCTATTTCAGTGAAAATGCTGGAGGCAAAGAACTTGTAGCAAATCAACCAGACACCACCAGGAAGAAACCAGAGGGCCAGATTAAGCAAGAGCCAGGAGCTAATAGAAATTGGGTCAAGCTGCTTCTTATTACTGTTAAGCCCGAGAAGGTTTTTTATCATGACACAGCATGGAGAGGTCTTCAGACAAGGGCTGCCTGGCTTCTGTGATGTTCTTCTCTTGTCTGAATCTGTGTACATGCATTGAGCTTGTTTCAGAAAAAGAATGAGGAAAATGCTCTCTCTCCTCTCTCTTGCACACTCTTTCCTGCTCTTTCTTTCTCTCATGCTCTCTCTTGCTCTCTCTCTCTCTCTCTCCCCCTAGAAAGTTAGAGCCAGATAAAAGGATTATGTACTAGTAGAGTGCCACAGATGTAAATGAAAATACGCAAAAATGCCCTCCCCCACTGTTGCTTCAGAGAGAGGGCATCATTCCTCTCCCCACTCCCCAACTGACCACAGTCAGGAAAGTGTGGTCCTGATTTCTGCACCTCCTCAAAGACTGACCCGTGGTGTGGAACACAGGAAGCACTGGCGTGGGTGGGAGATGAAGGGGGACTTAACTATGAATAATGTGAGAGGGAAATTTGATTCCAGGCAGGAAGGGGCTATGGTAGAGAAGACTTGGGATGTCACTTGGGTGAGGACCACCAAGAGCAGGAGGATCCATCACTAATATGACTATTCTTGAGCTGCTTGCTTCAAGGGGCCCTTGTGATACAAACCTTCCTGTACAAGAATCAATGTGAGAAGTTAAGTCTTAAAATCAGCCTCACAATAAACATCGGGGATGAGGGGAGTTTCTAACAGAAGGACACATTCCACATATGCTCCTAATTAATATAAATGGAGACAATACATTTCTTCACCTCAGTAATTTCAAGCACTGCTTCGACAATCACCCCTAATCCTACACCAGGCCCCTGTGACAAATATACAGCCTAAATCAAGGGGTTTCTTTTCCGGATCCCCAAAGAGGAGAGGTTCCAGGGGACCTGCAAGGAACCCTTTCTGGACAATATTCACCCAGACTCAGAGGACAACCTGGACTGGAAAAGGTACTTAAAGGACACATACCCCACTCCAGATCCAAGGCCTTCCCTTCTGCTCTTTCCTCCAGGGAAATTCCTTCCAGAAATTGGAACACTTTCAGGTCCCCTTGCATCCTTGTATTGGGCTTGGGCTTATGAGATGTCCTCTGCTTTGGTGCCCACAGGTGATCTCCTTCATGGACCAGAAGTGCCGTCTGCACATGGCTGCTCTCCCATGGTGCAGATTCTGTCCAGAGGAACTCAGTTGTGTGCTGGGCAGAAGCATCCACTGCAGCCTCCCCTGAGCACCTTAGCAATAGGGGTTGATAGACATAAGAGCACTTAAAAAGTACATTACTAGTCACAATAATTCATCTTGGGACAGTAATAACATAGAGGGTCAGACTCTTTCCTCACATAGGGCTAACCTGAGTATGATCCCTGATATCCCAGATAGCCCCCAAGCACCACCAGGGGCGATTCCTGAATGCAGAGCCAGGAGAAGCCTTGAGCACCACCAAGTGTGGCTCAACAACCAAAAAATAATAATTTTAATTTCCTCCTCCTCTTTCACTCTGTTTACCTCCCACCTTTCCATTTTCCCCATCACCCTCTTCCTCTCCTTCTTCTTCCACTTTAAGCTTTAGGTCTACATCTGCTAAAAGGATGGGAAGTACAGTATTTTCCTCTCCCAAGTGCTCACTGTCTCAAGAGAAAGATAAACTTGAGGAATATAATAAAATGAAGTGTTTACATAAGTAACCCCAGGAACTGCAGATTGGAATCATTTTACCTGAGGTCCAGCAGGCTTCACAGAGAACCAGCTCTGAATGGAGTGCACATCTTTCTTCTTTTCCTTTAGTTGCCAATATAGTACAAGAAAGTACAATATAGTACAAGAAAGGCATTTCTTGTTTCCCTTCTCATGCCTGAAGTGCCTTTTTTTAAAAATACAAAGATATAGAGAGGTTTGTGATGCCAGCTGGAAGGAACAAAATAAATGGAAATAAGAACAACTTTCTTGCAGTTAGATAAATAACCAGGAAGATCTTGAGAAAAATGGTGACTTTCAGGAGATGTGGCGAAGCACCAATTTAGGATGTTGTGGGATTTCTGCTGTTGTTTTTATTTCATAGACATTGAAAAATATAGAAAAATGAATGTCAGAGTTACATAACGAGTACAAAAACCAAGTTCTCATGAAACATAGTGATAGATTTAATGCAGGTCAACTCATTGGAACAAAAAGCCTTGGCATGAAATGGGAAAAAAGAGCCATGACAGTAGGCAAGAAAAGGGTACTGGCAGCATAGATGTGCATGTTTGTACCCACTCAGGACACTCAGCAAAAACAGTTTCTCACTCTTCCTGTATTTGTCAACAAAGAGAGGGCTCAGAGAAGTATTTATCTGTAGGTTGGAAAGAAAGTTCTGGAAGAACTGATCCTTCTCAAGTATAAATACTCAGTAGTTGGCATCTTCATTCTGTGGAAAGGATGCCCTATTCCAAATTGGTCCCGGTGTCCATAGTAAATCAAACATCTGCTCTGTTTACTCATCTCAGATTTTCTAAGCTTCCTGGAAGTGCATAATTGAGGAAAATAGAATAGTGTAATTTTTTAGGGAGGTGAGATGGGAAGTTGGAGCCATACCAGATAGTGCTCTAGGCTTACTCTTGGTTCTTCACTCAAGGATTACTCCTTGAGAGACTCTGCAGACCAGATAGAGCATCAGGGATTGAGCCTATGCCAGTGATATACAAGGCAATTGCTATGCCCTTTCTTCTTAGTTTATCTTGATGAAGACTTAGTTACAGAAGTTCAAAAATGCAAGTAGCTTGCCAATACACATCGGAAGTCTTTGCTATCTTTTCTAAAAGCCTTTGCCCACTGATCTCATTGCAGAGTGGCTTGATTCAGTAGTTTAGTTGTTGACAGCTGCCACATCCCTTATATGGAAGTCAGAGAAGCGAAGGTTGGTGAGTCCTCAAAGCCTGAGGGAGCACTTCAGGTGCTTCACCATTCAATACAGGACCATGTCTTGGCCACAGTCAAGAGAAGCCCAAGGTCCAGAATCTAGTGACCAAAAGAGAGAAATACGGTGGAAGAGAATCCAACAGGAAGTGATGAGCACACTAGCTCCTCATTCTCAGTGCATCCTGTGACAATGAAAAGGAGCATCTTCTGTCCATATGTCATGTCCAAGCTCATGGTAACCATGGGAAAACCACATGTCTATAACATGCCTAGGATGTTCCAGGCCTGTGCTTGAGGCTCATGGCCCTACTGAAAGAATCATACTAGATCCCCCAGTCCATGAGGCATATGGCCAGTAACCTGTGTGGGACCCCTCTAAGGCCACCTCTGCTGCCCTGAGCACCTTGGAGGCTGAAGAAGAATCTGCACATATGTGTCAGCATAAGATGTTCGTTATTTTAAATTAAAAAACAAAATCAAAAAATATCTATGTCTGGAGCATTAGCTAAAGGGTAGAAGCTCAGACCTGCCACCTGAAAGCCCTGGGCTCAACATCCCAGTATTGCATATTTCCCTGAGATATACACTAAATATGGCTCTGGACCTAAGCATTGGATCAACTGATCCCCACATCTGGATAGATTTTACCCTGGAGTGACTCCCGGGCCCCATGGATACAACCTGACTCTCCCACCCCAGTGCTTTTCCACAAATGAGTAATACCTGCAGTCTTTCTTTCTCCTCCAGCAGTAAAGAAATCATGATGGGAATGACATGTGGTCCTGTGTCAAAATAAATCTCAAACCATGTCTCAAGTCTGGTTCCCTCTGTCATAAACCCTGCACAGTCCTCTTCCCAATCGGGCTCCAAACAGAAACCTTTGTGTATAAAATGAAAGTCTTTCTGTAAAGATATCTGGGTTTATTTTTTTTGATACCCCCCCACCAAGATACCTGGTTTTTAATGGTTTATTGAAATGTGGGCTTAACTTGATATTTTAATTATCAATTCAAATATATAAAGACTCCATTTTAATAATAGTTCAAATACCTTATTTCCTATCATTTATAGGGTTTCCAAAGCTTGAAAGGTAGAACCAATGGAATCCTAATCTTTGATGTGAGAGGAAAAAAGATCTTTTTTTTTTCATAATGATACTGCCTATAGTAGTTTTCAGCCTATAATTTTAAATTTGGGGATAATTAAAAGAAATGCTTCCTAAGTAATCTACTTGGGAAGCTTGATTTTCTGTATTAGTGGGATTTACTCATCCTCAGCTACTCCCAAATTGCACATCATTAGAAGAGTCTTTACCTGTAAGCTTTCTTTCCCATCCTTCACTACTCCCAAATCAGAACATCACTGCTAGTCTCTACCCTCAAACTGTATCCACTGCTTTGTGATTTCAAGATGGCCGATGACCATGATGCCATCCAAAAGAGTGTCTAGTCAAACACTAACTTGGAAATAGTGACTGTGGCTCCTCTAAAACATCCTTTGCATCTCTTTTTGCTATTTTCTCTTCACCATTTTCTTACCATTATTTCTTACCATTTTCTACCATTATTCTAAGTCACTGCTAGAACTCATCAGTTCCCTAACATCTAACATTCCATCACCAGCACTTGAAATCAGAGTGTATGACATCTGTCTGGCATCTTTGTTCATTGCAAACTATGAAGGGTGCACTTGGAAGTTACAACTTGCAAGGGGCTCCATCACTGTGTGTTTGAAGGGGCTGCAAGGACCCCATGGCCATCCTCAGGACCACCTCCAACACTCCTCAGATTGCAAGTCAAGATGGCTGCTAAGGTGGGACTCAAGCTGAGCAAAGAGCTCTTAGTGATGTTCAATAAGGGACTTTACTGGGCATGTATGGAATCACAGCCTTTTTGCTGTCAGTCATGCTAACAAAGTGTCACAGCATACTCCGAGGCAAGCTGGATCTGTGACATTCCCTAGATGCTCTAGTCCCATGTTCTGCCACTAAGTAGATTAATGATACACAAGTGCAAAAGCCATTGATTGTCCTTGGTGCACAGGGGTGCAGTTATTGTAGTTTATTATTTCAATGAGCTGCAACCAGCAGACTCCTGAGACACCGACTTTGAACTTTCATCCACAAACCTTTCAGTCTGTCACTTTGTGCTTGGATGAGCCCAGGCACACTGGAGCTGAAGACACCTGGGCAGCCTGACCCTGTGACTGCTGCTAGTCTGGTGGCACTGCAGACACTCCAGAGCTGAAGGTTTTGTGTTTATTTATGGTCTGCAGCATCATGCAGACCCAGGGAAGGGCAAGAGAGGAGGAGAGTCGAACTTAGCCTGAAAAGCTTAAGTCATAAATCCTTGGCGCTCATTGTTTTTCCCTAAAGTTTAAACTATTCATAAGAACATTTGTGTCCCCTGTGACTCTGCTTCTCCTAGCAGAAGGGAATGTCTTTGTGGCTCATCATGAGACGGTGTCTGAGCCAGTGAACAATATATGGTGGATGGCCTAGGCAGCCAGAAGGAAGTATGAAGGGAACACACCTGAAGAATTTGCATGTATTTAAATTAATTTGCATACATTAAAGTCAGGGTTCATGTGATATTAGATCTTTATATGAAGGCCAAGTCAGGGGAAATAATTATAATTGAGATAAAGTGACTTGCTCAAGGTAGTTGCTTTAGATCTTCTGTAAAAGGGATGGGGGTAGCTATATAGCAGAGAATGTGCTTTGCAGACACCAGATTGAGAGTCCAATCATGTAGTGCTGCCTCGCAGACAACATGCATCCTGGTAGCTGTAGCACTGGGGTCACTCATACCACAACATTTTGTGATCTTGGGCATGGAGCCACCAGGTATGTGACACACACACACACACCCCACGTGAGCTGTAACAGAGATGGGGGCACTTAAAATAAACAGGTACCTAAAAGGTAGTGCAGGAGGGCTAAGACATTTGCCATGCACATGGCCAACCAGGTTCCATTCCAGGCTCCACACATGATCCTGCACTGATCAGTTAGTTTGGTCCTGAAAGTCCTGGAGACCAAATAGTGATGATGTCTGTAGGAAAACCAGACACCCAGACACGTAGAAAGGGGAAAACTGACCTTCAAGAGCTCTCTCTCAGTGCAGAACTGGTCAACCTTGAATTTCTCTACAATAATTGGTCATTTTAAAATGTCATTGTTGTTGTTGTTGTTGTTGTTGTTGTTGTTGTTTGGCTTTGGGGCTACATCCAGCGGCGCATGGAGATTAATCCTGGTTCTGTGCTCAGAAATTACTCATGGGACGATATGAGAAACCGGGAATCAAACTCAGATAGGCTGGTATAAGGAAAACGCCCTACTATTGTGCTATCAGTTCTACAATGTCTATTCAGTGGTACATATAAAACTACCTGCCTACCTCATTTCCACTGTAATGTTGATCTTTTTGACCTTCATCCTTAGCCCAGGTAATTTTTTTTCTGAACTCGAAGGTAAAAAGGATCTCCTGCCACTCACCAAAGACACTATCCTCTCCCCCAAAGAAGAGTAGTAGCCCTGTGGCACAGGGGACCTGTGAGTTTCTTCTCTGGATTGGACAGCTGAGTCATTTCTCAGCAGCAAGTGTTACCTTAGGGAACCGTACCCTCTGCTCCTTTAAAAGAGACGCCTGTTGATGAATTTGAACAATTGACTTCAGCCTTTTTAAAAGATTGATTGCAAAAGTGCCTCCAGAAATCACGTTGCAAGTGTGCTTCAGAGAATAGGTTTATAAAAACAAACAAAAAACAACAACTGCTTCTTTTTTCAACTCCACACAAATACTTCCACACAGTCATTGCTTGTGGCTCCATGGTACTAGAATCAACTTAAATGCCTGGAGCTGGGTGATTCCAGCTGCTGGCAGGAAAACTATGAAGTTAGAGAAATAATGTAACAGAGAGGTTGAACGATGCGTGCAATGAAATGCTACAGGATGCTAGCTACAGCAAGTTGCCCTCCCAAGACAGACCCAAGGGTGGGCAATTGTTATTCTGAGCTAGGGTAGCCAGCACTGCTGCAGGACTAGCTGAAAAGACAAGGACTCCTCTCATCATTACTGATTCAGGAATCAAAGCTGAAGGATACCCCCTGGAGTCTTCAAGTAGAGGGACTAGTCATGGTTGCAGGCCTGGGAACAGAGGCCAAAGTGTAGGAAGATGCAGAGGTGAAAGGGGGGGGCACATCTTACCTCCCCACTGCAGCACAAGGATGGAGAGGAACTGCCCCAAGAGGGGCTACCAGGTGCTTGGGCCTGACATCACCCACACAGGCTTTTATCAGGGAGCTCCACTCTGGAAATAGGGCCCACACTGGTATCAGTTGAGTTCCTGAAAGAAACAGGATGGACCACAGAAATCAGTGCAATCAGTTCAAAATTGTGTGATTCCAAAAGAAAATTAGAGATTTGGACAATGTGGACTATTGATTATGTCGTGCCATTAGATGGTTGAATATAAAGAAATACTGCCTGAGGGACAGTTGGAGTCTGCATATATAACAATGAATGTAAAGCATTTGGTCTACTTGTATAATAAGACATAATATTAGCTTAGTGTCACCTAATCACATCTATCTATCTATCTAATGTCCATCTATAATAATATATTTCATCCAAAGGAACTTTTTCCTCTAAACGACAGCTTTATGTAGTCATTAAAATGATTCGGATATATAGAAATGAAATGGAACCTCATACATGCTATTTCGGAAAGTGTGTGCCCTTTCAGTTTCCCTTTGTGGTGAGAGCACACAGAATTTTGAAAATATAAATTTAATCTGAGTTAGGCCATGAGTTCTTGCATACCCTCTAAAATGTAGCTTTTTTAAATACCCCATCATAGAGCTCACACAGCTGTCAAGATTTTAGCTGGAATAGTAACTGTCTGTCAGTTATTGCAGGCACTGGAAAACCAAATCGAGAAAGATCATTAAAATGCTGAAACCATCTTTAAATTGTGTCTGTCAAAAAAAAGTTATTATGTTTTTCTAAATTAGTATTTTGTTTTGGGGGTTCAAGAGATAGTGTAACAGGTGGGGTTCTTCCTTGCCTTGCATACCATCAAGCTGGATTTGATCCTGGCACCCAATACTGTCTCCAGCACTATCAGGAATAATTCCTGAGTGCAGAGATAAGAGTCCCCATGCCCTGGGGGGGCTTTATTTTAGTTTTCCCACCCCATCGTTTTGCTCACCATGTTGGTGTCAACAGCAGCAAGTCCCTCCCCCAATAGACACACACTAATTTGCATGTAGGATTTACATTTGCAAAGAGCACTTCCTAAATACACCTGGTCATAAAGCCAATAACTTTTACTTCATTTCCTATAACCTAATAAGCCCAAGAAGAACAATGTTTATCCTGAGTATTGCAAAGGTTAAAAAAGACAGCTCTGTACTTCTGGGGTAGTTTCTGGTCCTGTTGAAGACCAACATTATCCCTCTCCTCACTTTCCCGTGTTAAATTATTGAAGAAGAGTACTAAAGGCAGTGGTTTTATTTTCATTTTCCTGACTGTTTTCCTAGCTTTCAGATATGATCTCTTGTCTAGCTTCTCCAGGGCAAGCCTCTTCTGGTTTCTGAGATTCGCTTCTTTTGCTCCCAATTTTATGGACCTCCTGGGTCTTCTCTCTGAGAGTATAGTAGAATCTTTTCATCCAAGCATAGTTTATTCCATTCCCAAGCCCGCAGAATTATTTTAAGGGTATCCAAAGACTGTTTCAAAGCCACTTTTTATCTACAATAGCCATGTGTCTTCATTTTTGTGGATCCAATGCCTTCCAAATACTGCCAGCCTCAGTAAACAATATTCCTATTACAAAGCCAGCATCTTTATTCCCAAGGAGATCCAGGGAACTTCATTCTCAAGTGGCTCCAATTTAGTTTTCAATTCCCATCATCTATTTTCTTTTACTTTCAATGGGAAAACCTTGGGTGCTGAATTTCTCTTCAATCCTTGAAGGCTGATGAAGGAGTATAGAGGAGTGTGGCTGAATAAAGCTTTCATTGTTCTAGCTTCTTTCTGGTCTTGGAATCATATGCATTCCCAGGGTTTATTTAAATTCCTGCTGTAACTTTTTATCCGAGGCAAATGTTTGTAGAAAGTCAACAGTTAAATTCTAGGCACCCTGCAGTCCTCCACACCTCTTTCCATTTTCTTCAATTCCCAGTTGCCAAAATAAGCAAGAGTTGTTGCTTGCTATGGGCACACTTATGCTTCTAGGGACAGAGGGCCTGGTGGAGAGGTGAGGACATGGGCTGGGTGCCCCCAGATACCCACTGTCACTCTATTCTAAAGGACTTTCTGATATCCACCCCTGCTCCCACTCCTGTTTCTAGATGCTTCTGGCACATGGGCATTTTACGTAGGTGCTCAACAAACTTGACTGTCCTGCTTCCTTGCTTCTTTTAAAATTATACCTCATTTTCCTTTGACATTTTTTCCAGTGGAAGGGAATCTTATAATTTTAGTATTTTTTTAAGTATGAGTATCTGCTAGTTTATCATAAAGATAATTTATCATAGGGTAGTTTACTATAAAGGTATCTGAAAAAGAGTTTCCTAGTATTGAATTCTGAAAATATCCCTACATTTACAATGTTCATACTTGTATCACTTAAGAAATACTTACACTCAGTTGTATTCAGGTAAAATGTAAATAGAGCACCTGGATATTTTGAATATTTATTGATTCTGGAGTGATTCCTGAGCTCAGAGCCAAGAATCACCCCCTGAATACCACCAGGATGTAACCCCAAAACAAAAAAAAAACAAGCAAACAAACAAAGACATTCAAGATTTAGTGTTTGTGAAATGGAGTTATTATGAATAACTTTAAGCAGCTATAAATTTGAATTGGTTTGAAACCATATTGCGTGCCTTTGGGAAATGTTAAGCCCTTCCCCTGACTTTTACCTCCCAATATCATGTCATTAAGGTAATAATGTTGTCTGCCAAGTTTGTTGTGATGTGCAGATGGATTACTAATATTTTGATTGATTTCTTACTCGGCTCTGCTATAAAACTTAATTGCTAATTCTACCATGAACCATTTAAGTGATAACGATTAAGTTTAGACTTGGAAATGGAAAAATTCTTGCCCATTAGGCTTGCTTTTCATGATCTGGTTTTATTTTTAGAACTATATTCTCAAAACACTTCCTGTCTCTAAAAAAAAGCAATAGGTGATACTACAAAATTATACCTGGAAAGGAAAGGTATATTTTAGGGGCAGTGAGGCACCCCAGCATTATTCAGCTATTTAAGGTATTTAAGCCCTTATTCTTTGTGCAAGAATGACTTAGGGGACCCTATGCTGTGCCAGGGTTTAGGCTAAACAAGGTTTAGCCACATGCAAGGCAAGTACCTTATCTCTTGCGCCATGTCTTTGAATGGTGATATTGTCAATAGTTTTTATTTCTTGCCTAGAAGTATATGCTCTAATGCCTGTGAGTGGTATCACTATGATCATCATCGCATATTATTGCTCTAAATTCTTAGCACTAAAGAGTGAACTCCTGGCCTATCTGTAACATGATGTAGTGAGACACTCTTCCTGTCATTTTAATAACAACAGCACTCTATCTTGAGATCAATGGTATCTTTATTAAAACTTCATTAAGCATAGAACAGAGTAATAGCAACTTTTCTATTCAGACAGTATTAAATATTTTTTTAAATTTCTCCTACCTTTTGGGGGGTAGATTTTGTTTGTGGGGTGAGACCCAACTATGCTCGGGGCTTTACTCTGGCTCTGTGCTTAGGGATCTCTCCTGGTGGTGCTCTGAAAACCATATGCTATGCTATGGACTAAACTGGATTATCTATGTGCAAGGAAAGCAATTTACCTCCTTATACTATCTATTCAGCTTTCCAAATTATCATTACTTTATCACCATTTAAAAAATAGTCTTTATATATAAACGTAAAGTCTAAGGGCTTATACTTTATGCAGTTCCAATAGGTTCATTCAATTATTCAGTGACTCATTCATCTCAGTGTATATTCTGTGACATATACATCCATATAAATGTGTTTGCATGTGCCCTGGTATATGTATTCCCAGTGAGTCTCCAACTTTTAATAACATGGTGGTAAGAGAGTTGCTGCTCTTTTCACGGATGATATTTGACTCAGAAGATTTAGGAGAAAGAGCTATCTTAGTGTCAATTCATTCAGATAGGGGCCAGAGCAGTGGCACGAAGTGGTAAGGTGTCTGCCTTGCCCGCACTAGCCTAGGACAGATGGCGGTTCGATCCCCCCGTGTCCCATATGGTCTCCCAAGCCAGGAGCGATTTTTGAGTGCATAGTCAGGAGTAACTCCTGAGCGTCACCGGGTGTGGCCCCAAAAGCAAGCAAGCAAACAAATAAACAAAAACAATTAATTCAGATAGATCCAGGAGGGGCCTTGCGCTGTGATGGAGAGACTATAGTAGTGGCTGCTTCTGAGACTCATGAATGTAGAACTGAGGCCTAACTGGCAGGAGAGACTCGGCTGTAGGAACTGCAGCAGGCAAAGAGAGCAGTGGGTGCTAATAACTGGGGAAGAACTTGTACCATGGAGACATTGAGATGTGAAACCCTGTGCTGAGAATGCGGGTGTGCCTCCTCCCAAGGTGAATAGAAAGGGCAGAAGATCATGGGGAAAGTGGGTCTTTCACTGTCCAAATGGCCTGGAAAACTTGGTGCAAGCCAGGAGGACAAGAATGTGCTCCAACTGAATTCAAAGACTCATCTTTTAGTGTGAAGCTTGTTGGGTGATTATTTTCTGTTCCTTTCTTTTAGAAAACTTCAGCAAGTTTTAGTGACTCACAGTGTTTAGCCCGAAACATTTGTTGATAGACCATTGGGCTTTGCAAAGGGTGCTCTGGCATGAGGGCCTCCCTCTTCTAGACTCTAAGCAAAGGAAAATTACAAAAATAAATCTATCATCTTATTTTAACTTTTTTAAAGGATCTTGGATGCTTTTGATGTTGATTCCAGGCTGTTTTTTCTTAGCTTTGTGTGAACAAACTCGTAGTATTTTCTCATTCCTTTTTTTTTAATTGAATTTAATGAGTGGTGTCGCTGTCAGTCAACTTCCAGCAGAACTGCTTTCTCCCCTTGTGTGGCTTTCCAAGCCTTGAGTGAGAAATTTCTAGTCTAAGACTGAAAGCATCCAGGCAACAAAAATCATAGAGTTCTTTTTCCCTTTGCCATCCTCTAACCTTGATGTTGAGCCCCAGTTTTGAAAGTTAATTTTTTCCTTTTATCTGCAGAAAGGTCAGAGTTGATGTCTCAGCAAAGAACCTGTCCTCCTGGATCTCAAATGCTTTCAAATTCACTAGGCAAAAGAAACCAGGCCCTAGGGGTTTCCCTGAGGGCAGGGCCTCTTCTCGCCCAGGGCATTCTGGGCAAGGGGCAGTTTCAGACTGTCAAAGTTTATGCAAGAAAGCAAGGTGGAAAAGAAAAGCCTTTGGCCTAAAAACAGGAAGACCTTACCCTGAAGAATTCTGGTATAAGAGAAACTACAGGCTCCAGGCATACTAAGTTGTCTAACCCCAAAGTCTTTCTTGGTGGTCTCAATATAAGTCCTTCACAGTCACAATTGTTGCAGTCAGGTTTTAGTTAGAGATCCTGGTTTTTATAAGGTTTGTCCTTTCTATTTCCCCATATTTTGCTATGCCTATGCAAACAAACAAACTAAAAAAAAAAAACCTGCCACACACACCTTTTTTTTTATTGATTGGATTTTTTAATCAATTTTTAAATTGGGACACCCACCTTTTTCATAGAACATTAAGACATTGATTTCTTTATTTTACCTCATATTACCACATTTTTCTATAAAACTAAGAAGAAAAGATTAAAAGAGGCCAAGTGGTCTCGAATGCATTGGTGGGGAAATAAATAAAAACAGAACTAAATATCCAAGCCAAAGTCAATGATAATAGCACCAAGGGACCTAAACTTTAACTATCTAAACTTAAAGGGACCTGTTATACTGGCAGGCCAGGTGACAAAGGGTGGTGGTATAGGATGGACAATGGGGCCATTGGTGGAAAGAGGTTGACACTGGTGGTGGGAAGGTCTCTGACTCATTGTATAACTCAAATTCAACTATTAAGGGTTCTGTTGATCATAATTGTTTCAACAAAATAAAAAATTTGTAAAAAAGAAAGCAAAGTGGAGGTGGGGAGTCTCTCTCCCCCTCACTCTCTATTTCTCAGCTACTTAATTTGCCCGCAAAAAGAAAGGAAGCTAGTGCTTATTTGAGTTCTGAGTCTGCTTGAACTTCGACTCCCTGAGTCTTTGCTCCCACCTAAGCCAAGAATAGGTTAACATGAAATTTGCTTATGCTGAGTGAAGTGGGTCAGAGGGAAAGGAATAGATATAGAATAATTTTACTCACTTGTGGGATATAATAAATATAAAAGATAGTATGGTAATAATATCCAGAGACAATAAAGATGAGGACTAGGAGGACCAGTCCATTATAGGGAGCTTGTCACAGAGTGGTGATTGCAGTTAGGGTAGAAAAGGGTCAACTATGATTGTTGGAACTGATGATGCTGTACAAGAAGTGAGTGCTGAAAGTGGACAAAGTGATATGAGTGGTTCCCCATTAGTAACAATAGTACAAACCACAATATCAAAAACGTTGGGGGGAGAGAAGTAAAATATCTGCCCCAGGAGCCAGAGTGATAGCACAGTGGAAGGGCATTTGCCTTGCACACAGCTGACCCAGGATAGTGCTGGGTTTGATCCCTGGCATCTCATATGATCCTTCAATCCTGCCAGGAGCAATTTCTCAGCACAGAACCAGCTGTAAACTCTGAGTACTGCCAGGTATGGCCCCAAAACAACAACAACAACAAAATCTGCTCCGGAGGCAGGTAGAGAAGAGGAGTGGGAAGGAGACATTGGGGACACTGGGAATGCACTGGAAATGTGCACTGGTGTTCATGGTATAATTGAAACTCAATCATGAACAATCTTATAACCACAGTGCTTAAATTAAAATAAATTTTTAAATGATAAAAAAGAATAGGTCAACTGAAGTCGTAATAATATGGTGAACTGTCTCTCTATGTTATAGCATACCTGAGTCAAGTTCTTGTCTTCATGTTGTAGTTCTCTTTCGAATAGTTTTATTTGACCAACTGTGGGGCATTATATATTGTCATCTCCCTGAAGAGCCTAATCAACTAGAGAGAGGATCACTGAAGAATACTCATAGTCAGAGATTGACCTTGGAAAGAACACATGCTTTAAATGTCACACTTAATTTAATTCAACTGATATATTTAATATCAAAGTTTAACTGGACATGTTGTATCATCTTAGCTTTCAAGTTATTATCTTGATTGCAAAAGCTATGAATATAAGATGTCTTTCCATTAAATAGGTCTTTCCCAGAAAAAATAATCTTGCTCTTCTCTAAAGACAAATAACATGCAACAACTTAAAGCAAAATGAACATTTTCAGTATTCTGAAAAATAATCAATGCCAGTTCTTCGGCCTTTTCATGAAATTGGATTGATTCTGCTGCACACACCCTGAAGTAAACCCCCATTTCTGCTTTAAAAATAGCTCCTTGAAAGTGACTTTTTAGTCACCATGGAGCATAAGTCTGAGACACAATCTCTGAGCAATACTGGTCCACCGCCCTCTGCACTGTCAGAGTGGTGGGGTGGAAGGATGGCCTCAAAGCCTTCACAGCTTATAGGTCCAAATGTACCTATTTCTGTCCACTTAGCAGCTTCTTTGGGGAACCACTATTTTGAAACTCACCTTTCTGGAAAGATATTTGGCACTATTGTTCTATCTGATCTCCCCTGAGTTTCAAAATTATGTTTGTTGTCATTATAACTCGACATATTCAGGAACTGTGGAGGGCTGTGACCTCTAGAGAAATCACTCTCTTCTCTGAACTAAGTATCCTTGACCCCCCAAGTTTTTTAGGTCTGGACATGAGGTGCTTCAGCAGCTTCATTACTCATCTGTTTAAGCTAATACACAAGTACTTCAGAGGTGGGAAGGGAAGGTAAAGAAAGGAGGGGGAGGATACCCACTCAGGAATTCCTTCTAGCATATTTTAGGGAACCATATCGGTTGCCAGGGATGTTAACTCAAGACAAGAGCACTCCCCACCCACTGTATCTTCATTTCAACCTCCTTGGATTTTAGACAATCACTCTAAGAAAAAAGTACCAATATTCCATTCCCCTCAAAAAATGAATCAAAAACCTAGATTTACTTTATCCACTTTCTAATCTGAAACAAAGAAGAAAATGACATCTCCTGAATGATAATAATAGCACATATTTTGCAAGAAAATAAAAATAATAAAACATTAGTGAACTGAGACATATCCATGAAAAATAATACAAAGTGAAAAAACAAAAATATTTGATGAGAATATCAGTAAACGGTATTACAATGTAGAACACAACCTAAATATGTGTAATGAGTTTCAGGGGAAATAGGGAGAAGGAGAGCTACACCCAGAACTTGTAGGGAGTAATGACTGAAAAAATATTCTGTAACTATGAAGACAATGACATGCTGTGTATGATAATCAGAGGACATAAAACCACAGATAGAGACAAAACAGTTTTGAGATAGAGAAGGAAGACAACTTTTGCAAACATAGAAACAAAGATAAGAACAAAAGCATATTTTCTCCAGTCCCACATGGTGCTCTGAGTACCACTGGAAGTGACCTCCAAACACAGAATCAGAAGTTCCCAATACATCTGTCAGATTTATTAATTAAATTAAATAAAAACAACAGCATAGTTCTCAGGGGGAGGGGGAAATCAGAAAGAAACACATTTGAGTAATTTCTTTAGAAACTCTCTCTCTCTCTCTCTCTCTCTCTCTCTCTCTCTCTCTCTCTCTCTCTCTCTCTCTCTCTCTCTCTCTCTCTTACAACCACACACACAGTACTTCAACCTTGATTTATATACCCAGCAAAAGTGAATTTTGGAATTCTAGGTCATAATTTTTCAGGCAAAAAAATTTGAAAGAATTCATCTTAGCAGACTACAGTATACATCAAAAAGGAACTATTGAAACAGAAGGAAAATTTTATCAGATGGGCACATGGTAACAAAGCCAAGAATGGCAACTTTGTCATGAAATACATAGATTATATTGTTCAAATATCTTAAATAATCATTTTTTTAAAAAATAAGGAATATATTCTAACCTATATAGTATATAAAAATCATAGTTTGGTGGTGGGTATAGTATTTTAGCATTTTGCACCTGAAACTTTATTACTAACATTATTATAAATCAGTGCCTAATATTTAAAAGAATGTGCAATAGCATAAAGATAAGGAAAATATTGAAGAGTAATTTTGAAATCTTATTTGGTTTGAAAAGTGATATGACATTGCTATAAATCAGGGGTCTCAAACTCGTGGCCCGCGGGCCGTTTGCAGCCCTCCATACAACATTTTGTGGCCCGTGGCCGGCCTTCAAATATCGCAGTATTTGCGATTATTCACTTACCGAATAATCACAATAAAAATCGCATTAGTAAGAAAAAAATCACATTAAACATTTGCATACCCCGAGCAGTTCCATTCAGGGTATGCAAATGTTTAATGTGATTTTTTGCGATCTTTTTTCTTACTAATGCGATTTTTATTGCGAATATTCGGTAAGCGAATAATCGCAAATATTTTGCACCTAGCGCAGACGTCATTTCCGCTGCCCCTGCCCACTGTCCCTTGCATTATCGGAGGCCTAAGGGAGAGAATTTTATTACAGAATTAGATTCTGACATACCTTCATCATGACTTCATCAAAGCCTGCAGTGAAGAGAAAGATTGATGACGAGCACAGACAATTACAAGAAAAGTGGGAGATGCAGTATTTCTTTGCTGAGCACAGGGGCATCCCCACATGTCTTATTTGCTCAGAGAAAGTTGCAGTGCATAAGGAATACAACTTGAAATGCCATTATTCAACTAAACATGCTGAGGAAATTGCAAAATATCAAGGAAATGAGAGAGCCAAGTGGGTTGTCAGTCTTAAAGCATATCTAATGAGGCAACAAGATTTCTTCAAGAAAGCAACTAAAGAAAATGTTGCATCAGTCGAAGCTCGTTACATAGTGAGATGATTGCTAAGGCAGGGAAACCATTCACAAAAGGAGAGTTTGTTAAAAAATGCATGTTACAAGCTGCAAGTATTATCTGTCTGGAAAAGAAAGGTCAGTTTAGCAAAATCAGCGTTTCTGCCAACACTATGGCAGAGCGCATTTCTAACATGTCAAGTGACATTTATCATCAACTGTATGAGAAAGCCAAATGTTTTGATGCATACTCAGTTGCTCTTGACGAGGGCACAGATATAACAGACACTGCGCAGCTCACAATTTATGTCTGTGGTGTTGATTGCAATTTTGAATTGACAGAGGAGCTGCTCACAATAATTCCAATGCATGGCCAGACCACCACTAATGAGATATTTCGGCATCTGTGTGATGCCTTTCGGCATCTGTGTGATGCCTTTTGGCATCTGTGTGATGCCATTGAGAATGCAGGTTTGCCATGGAAGAGGTTTGTTGGAATAATAACTGATGGAGCACCATCGATGACAGGGAAGAAAAATGGACTGGTGGCACTTGTTCAAAAATAAACTTCAAGAGGAGGGTATAGAGAAGGCCATTGCTCTTCACTGCATTATCTATCATCAGGCCCTCTGCAGTAAATGCCTACCGTGTGACAATGTGATGTCTGTTGTGAAATGCATCAACCAAATCAGATCCAGGGGCTTAAAGCACAGGAGGTTCCATGCTTTTTAAGAGAAAATGTAGTCAGAATAGGGAGATGTGCTCTATTTCACCGAGGTATATTGGCTCAGCAGGGAAAATGTCCTAAAAAATTTTTTTGAGTTGAGAGAAAAAGTGAAAGCCTTCATGGAGAAGGATGGGAATGCTGTTTCTGAGTTGAGTGATCCCAAATGGCTCATGGACTTAACTTTTCTTGTTGACATCACACATAAGCTGAATGTCCTAAACAAGATGTTACAAGGCCCGGGGCAGCTTATCAGTGCTGCCTATGACAACGTGAGAACATTCTCCACAAAACTTGTGTTATGGAAATCCCAGCTCTCTCAGACAAACCTTTGCCATTTCCCAGCATGTAAGGAACTTGTGGATGCAGGCATACCATTCAGCGGTGAGAAATATGTTGATGCCATTTTTAAGCTAGAGAAAGAATTTGATCACAGATTTGCAGACTTCAAAAAGCACAGAGCCACTTTCCAAATATTTGTGGACCCCTTTCCCTTTGATGTGCAAGATGCCCCTCCTGTGCTTCAAATGGAGCTTGTTGACCTGCAATGCAATTAGTGGAAAAGCAGACATGCATGGGCAATTTTTGAGAGAATTGCCCCCCAGCTTCCCTGAGCTTTCCCTAATGTTCAAGTGCACCATGTGCCTTTTTGGGAGCACATATTTGTGTGAAAAGTTATTCTCCACATTGAACTTCAATAAGTCAAAGTACAGGTCTAGACTTAATGATGATCATCTTCAATCCATACTGAGGGTCTCAACTGCTTCCTCTCTAAAGCTAAATGTGGCTCAGATTTGTGAGAAAAAGCGCTGTCAAGTCTCTGGCAGCAAGGAATAGGCAAAAGATGTCATATTCAGAAGAACTGTTCATGATCTTCACTCAATGTTCTATTCATGTTCAGAAGAAATAATTAAAACTGTTAATAATGACGTTTGAGGACTCTTTTTTTGGTGAAATTCCTTTTGGGGCCTGCCTCACCCTGACTTTGCCTCCTGTGGCCCCAGGTAAATTGAGTTTGAGACCCCTGCTATAAATAGATTTTGATGAGTGAAAAATGAGTACTAGCAACAACTGAAATAACAGTCTGTAACCAACAGGCCAAAAAAGAACGAAAAAACATGTTACAGTTATCATTTATGTAATTAAGTTTAATTATCAATGTTTTAAAAAGATGTCAAAACCCAGTTCTTTCTCTTTGTCTTCTTTTCTACCTTCCCACTACCATCACCATCACCCTTATAATCATTATCATCATTTTAATTTGTGAAATGTAAAAGTTGGGAATATACAAGCATAAACACAGAAGTACTCTGAAGCTTATAGGATCAGACTTGGTGACGATGTATCTTTCTTCATCCCTTCACTACATAGCTCTCTACTCTAGTAGTCAATGGGCATTGCCATCAGGTACAGGTCTTGTTCTTCTCTGGAGAGAATTGCCCTTTCTACCCTTTTCTGCATCTTTTTTCTGTTCTTATCACAGTTTCTAATTTACACTGTTACAATGAATGCTCACTTCTCTAAAATTTCTTATTCTGGTGCCTTATGTGAGATGATCCTAGGACAGAGCATGTGACTTGATGCCTAGAAAATACAGAGCACATGCCTTTGCATCCCTGAACTTTTCATGAAGTACCCTAACAGTTCTTTGAGGTTGTTTTCACAAGAAGCCATCTCTTCCTTGGTGAATAAGTGGTGATGGCTCAGTCACTGTTGCTCTTTGTAATATAATGAACCATCACTCATATCATCACCTTTGGTTGGTTATGGCCAATGGATACAAGTATCCCCAGCATTCTGATACCCTGGAAGAAGTTTTCACTTTTGATGAATCCTCAATTTGACAACTGTGCAGAGGGTGCCTTTGTGGGCAGTTGATGTTGAGTTTGTCTCACTGTTACTTGTGGGGTCATTATAGCTCATGATCAACATTGATTCTAAACGGGAGGAGAGGACATCTACAAACTCTCTTCATGCTCAGGTTAAAGCAGGAATAAATAATTTCATGTTAGGGTACTGGCTGTGGGAGAGGTTCACTTACATTTCCTAAATATCAATACTTCGTGTGGTGGGAATACAAAATAGGCGGCCAGGGAGATAGTTTGAAGAGCTGGAATTCATGCTTTGCAATCAGAAACCCCAGGCTTGATCCTAGAACTTTATGCTACCCTGAGTACTGTACCCAAAGTGACTCTGGAGAGCCAGGTGTGACCTCCCTCTCTCCAGAAAATAAGAGAGTGCAAAATAAAATAGAATAGTTTTTGTTCTCTCAGGAAATTTTTGTTCTTAAAAAAAATGATTACAGTGTTGTAAAGAAAATTACCAAGCATATATACTCAATTCATATACTCTTCTTTGGGAACATAAACTGACACCATAAATCACTTATTTCCACTGCATGATTTCCCCAAAGACCCCACTTAGATTGAGGCATTTGGGGGGTAGGAAATATACTAGAAATTGACCCTTTGACAAATGTATACTGCGAGTGTTTTTAAAGTGATTGGATTTCTCGGGCACTGTTTTCCATTCTCTGGAGACGTCCCTGGAGTCCAGGAAATTCATTTAAACTTTCTCTCATTTAATGTATGAATAAATGTTGTTCTTTAAGTACTGCAGCCTCAGCAGGATGGACCAGCTGTAGCTAATAAAACCTGGTCTCAGATTAGAAAGTTGGAGCTGGGAGGACTTGGCATCAAGCTCCAGAGACACCCACCTTGCTTGCTAGAGCTAGATTAATCATTTGATTTATCCTCTGCTCTAACACAAATGTAGAAACTTGATAAAACACACACAAAAACTTGCTTTCAAGCATCTTTGACTTTTCCTATATGTAGTTCATATATTATTCTCAATTTGATAAGTAATATTTAAAAAATAGCAAAACAATTTATTTTGGTGGTTATTTGCAACTAAATGAAGACTTTCCTAGAAAGCATTGAGGCATCAATAAAAACTTCTAAAAGTATCTCTAATTTGTATTTTCAATGTGCTTAGCTGCTATTACTTCTCCCAAATCCTCAAAAAGAAAGACAAAATGGAATAATAAATTTCAGACACTGAATAATGGCCTTATAAGTGTACACTTTTATATCTTAATATATTGGATAATATACCTTCCCACATCTCTGCTATACCACCGCCTAGAAAATATTTCTGCTAGCTTGCTTCTTTTAAGATCATTATAGTTCATCACTGTCTAAGGTCCATGTTTGAAGACTCAGATCAAGCCACCCAAGAGCCATTGTGTGACCATGTCTACAGAGATGAGTGTAGCAAAAAGCACTCAGGGAAGAGAAGCTCATGAGCACCAGGGCATGGTGATGAGCATATTTGCTGCTCAAAGCTATGGATGGCTTTGGCTGAAGTGATCGAACAATGGATAGGGTGTTCTCCTTGCACAAAGCCAACCCGTGTTTGATCCCTAGCATCCCGTGGTCCCCCGAGCCTACCAGGAGTAATTTCTGAGCACAGAACCAGGAATAACCTTCTCAACACTGCCAGATGTGGCCCCAAAGCAAAATCAAAACCCTATGCATGACTTTGTCTAGCTGGTGTTGCTGCCTCCTTGCATTTGCATTTGAAACAGGTGATCCATCAGTGAATTAAACTTCTGCCCAGCACACTTCTCGATTAGAAGCTACAAAAGTGGGATACAGAGGAAGGTTCCTGGGGCCAGAGTGATAGCACAGTGATAGGGCATTTGCCTTCCATGCAGATGACTTGGGATGGACCCAGGTTCAATTTCTGGCATCTCATATGCTCCCCTGAGCCTGCCAAGAACAATTTCTAAGTGCAGAGCCAAAAGTAACCCCTGAGCACCAGCAGGTGTGGTTCAAATAAAGCAAACAAAACAAAACAAACAAACAAACAAAAAGGAGTGGTGAGTACAGTTAGAGAAATAACTACACTAACAACTACCATGACAATGTTAATAAGTGAGAGAAGTATAATGCCTGTTTTGAATACAAGCAGGGGGTGGGGGAGGAGGGAGCTAAGGGGCATTGGTGGTGGGAGCACTAGTGAAAGGGAGGTGTTCTTTTTTATTAATATTTTTTATTTAAACACCTTGATTACAAATATGATTGTAGTTGGGTTTCAGTCATGTAAAGAACATCCCCCTTCACCAGTGCAACATTCCCATCACCGATGTCCCAAACCTCCCTTCTCCCCACTCCACCCCCACCTGTACTCTAGACAGGCTTTTACTTCCCTCATTCATTCTCATTGTTATGATAGGAGGTGTTCTTATTATGACTGAAACCCAACTACAATCATGTTTGTAATCGTGGTGTTTAAATAAAAATATTATTTTTAAAAAAATTTTAGAAAAGGAAAGTTCCCCCATAGCAATGGTATGCACATTAGGGGCTTGATTTTCCCAGTCTGCTCTGCATTGACCAATTTGCCTCAGTGTTTTGAGAAGTGAGGATGGGGGGAAGTAAATTCCACCATTCTTGCACTCTGAGTGCCTTATGATGACACCTGGGTCTGAATGAGGTTATCTGGGATCTGGGAAAGTGGCTATTATTCATCTGATTGTCCTCCTCAGGCCCATGCAGCAAGGCACATGCTGCAAATTCTATTAGGTGAGCTTGAGTGGCTCAAAGCCCCTTAGAGTCAGAACTGTTCTTTCTGGAACATAAGCACCTGCTTTTCCCATCTCTTGTTCCAAATGGAAAATAGCAATATGGAGCAACATAAAACGCTAGTGTTTCCTTCGGTGTCCACTGCAGAGCAGAAATGCTTTTCTGGCTGAATTCATTGTACTTAATTAGTGTGTGTGTGTGTGTGTGTGTGTGTGTGTGTGTGTGTGTGTGTGTGTGAAGAGAAGCACCTCATCTATTTGATACTTCAACCAATAAAGTGGTCGGTTTCTAGAGCAACAGGTTTCTGTTGTCCCTGCCACCTGCATCATGGTTTTTGTGTACAAGCAGGCCAGGATGTCAGGATTGATGGGGCTTTGATGGATTGATTCAGTTGTGAGCTTCCTGTTGAGTGAAGTACCATGTCAGGAGGCACATTTGGTGGTTGGGTCATTTTCCTTGCGAAGTTGGATGGTTTGGGTGCTCTCTTCAATTTTGTCATAAACAAGTTTTCTACCACCACTTCCCAGCAAATTTTATAATCTTTTATAACATTTTATAAATTTTATCAACTTTTCCTGTAGGCTAATGCTTGATGGCTAAGCTCCTAGGTAAAAGACATTCAAAAGGGAGATTGTTTTCAAACTTAAATTTTCCCTTTGAACTTTCTAAGGCTGAATAGTGTTGCAATTATGTAATAGTAGTGTGATTGAAATAGTGATCTGTGTTAAGTAACAGATTTAACCTGAATTCAAAGATTTAACATATCTACATATCTACTATCCTTTTTTTTATTTAACTGGATATTAATTATATCAGGTATACAGCAACTTGACTAGGAAGAGAAGTTGTAAATAAGAAGAAAGGAAGATTTGCATAAAATTCAGTCAACTGAGGCCAGTCTTAGAAGTCAGAGTATTACTTTCTCTCCCTCCATTTCATTGAAGACATACAAATGGTCTAAGGAAGGTGTGTACTGTTGGCTTGAGAAAGTGTCTGAACCCTTTAGCCCAGGTGCTGAGAGTCAGGTACTGAGGTCAGGTAACCTGCTGTGGGTGATGTTATCATAGACTTGTTAACAGCTCAGCTAGGGTCTCAGTGCAGTGCCAAGCCATGTTGGTGCCCATGGTGGGTCCAGGACTTGTTTGTTCCATGTGTACTTCTCTCTTCCTACCTTGTTACTCTGCTCACCTACACACTATCATGCCCAAGCTGCTTGTAACTTCTGAAGATGCTCGGGTGTGCCCAAAAATGTCCCCAGTGCCTCCTTCCTCACCCCCTTCCTGGCCAGCCCCTGAGCATCCTTAAAGCCTCAACCCCAATGCGCTGTCTTCTGATCTCTGCACTTCTCTTGTGTCATCCATGTCTGTATCTCCTGAAACATACTTTCAGGTCCTCCCCAATCAGTCTGTGTAACTGTTGCTCTGCTCTGTTCCTGCTGTGACCCTGTCTTTATTTTCTCTGTTTTCAGAAAGCATGTGCTCTTGGTCACAGCAAAAAGAAGCACAGAAAACGAATAGTCTTTCCCCCTCCCCCCTGTTTCCTTCTCCTTGGATGATTTATGTGCACTTTATTTTTTTTTTCTGTAAAATTTAGAAGCTTGCATATCTCTATGGATATTTTCATGACCTTTGTCGAAAGGTAATTCTGCTATATCTATTTTGCCATGACTTTCTTGACCTAAGAACAACTTATAAATAGCTTTTAAGGTTGGTACACAACCTTAGTGTGTGTAAACATTTATTTTAATAGGCCACGTGATATTCTCTGGTAAAAAAAAAATAAATTGAGCAGTTCTCAGCTGGAGTCATAGTAGAGTGAGGAGGTCATTTGTATCCAACTCGGGTTCTGTCCTCAGCATCCTGTATGGTTCCTCCTGCTTCACCAGAAGTGATTCCTGAGTTCAGAGCCTACAGTTACCCCTGAGCACCACCAGATGTGACCCCAAATTAGCAAAAATAATTGAGCAGTTCCTCACTTTATCATTTATTATTTTGTTCTACAAACTGTGGTGAAATAAATAAATGCTTATACACTAGGATTTATACATGTATACTTAAAAACTTTTAACCATCAGGAACCAGAGATAGCACAGCTGTAGGGCGTTTGCTTGGAATGCAGAAGGACGGTGGTGCGAATCCTGGCATCCCATATGGTCCCCAGAGCCTGCCGGGGGCAATTTCTGAGCGTAGAGCCAGGAGTAGCCCCCGAGCACTGCCAGGTGTGACACCCCCCAAAAAAAAAACCCACAACTTTTAACCATTTCTTTTTGTTTGGTTTGGTTTTTGTTTTTGGGCCACACCCGGTGACTCTCAGGGGTTACTCCTGGCTATGCGCTCAGAAATCACTTCTGAGTTGGAGGACATATGGGATGCTGGGGGATCAAACTCCGGTCCCAACTTTTAACCATTTTTATTGAGGTGCCAGATATATAATACTGTTACCCACAATCCATGCCTCCATCATCCAACACCAGACCCATCATCAGAGTGCCCAATCTCAAGTCCCACCCCCTTCACATGCATTCTCAGTTCCAGTTCAATAGAAAAACCTTCAGTTCTGATTACTTTGGAGATTTGTTCTTTTCCTGATAACCACATACAGAAGAGACATCTTTTTTTTTTTAATTTTTTTTATTTTTAATTATGAGAACAAGGATGCAAAGAAAGAGTACAAGGTAAAGTTACAGTGGAAGGACAATACATAACATAATTCTCAGAAGTCCCCTTGCTGATATCCCAACTTTGAAATTTCATCCAAAGAACATTAAGATTGTAACACACTATAATATTTCTTAACAGCACACAAGGCAATCTAAAGCCATAAAACTTACATAACTCCTTAAACATTACAGGCATAGCATTTTTTTTTACATTTCCATATTCATGCATATTAGCTTAAGTTGACCTCAAATCTTAACTGGGTTCTTTTTAAGGATTAGAGTCAAAGGAGCACAGCAAAAATGGTGTTAGAGTGGCAATTGTTGTTTGCATAGGCCCACCAAAATATGAGGGACATGGAAAGAAATAACCTTGGCCTAAATACAAAAAGACCCGATCCCTGAAGGTTCCTGGCACAAGACCAACTCTAGGCTCCAGGCAAGCTAGATCGTCCAATCCAAGACATTGTCTGTAGTGCCAACACACTTATATTTTTCACACAGTCTCTGTTGTTGGTATCAAGCTTCTGTATTTAAGATCCTGGAATCTGTATATCCAACATTGAAGTCAGGATGTGGAGCGTCCTCTGGTTTCACCTTACAATCAAAGGGCAATGCAGGGAGCCCTGTCCTGTAAGCAAATCGTTGTTGTTGTTAAGTCTTCTCAGTGTTAATGGAAGTCTAGAAGAGACATCTTTTGTGTGTGTGCATAGATAGACATGGCGACACCTACATTGCTAAGGTCTTGAAATTCCAAAATATTATAAATAAATTTTTCCAAAAACTAAATCTGTTCTTATGAATATGATATAAATGTAAAGAATATTATGTATTATTCTGTGGTAAAATATAGCAAAGGCAAAGAGAATTAAGAAAATTTAAAGGGAAAAATATAAATAGGCCTATAAAAATACTATATGTGTTTTATCCAAGGAAAAGGAAGATTGACTTTATATAAGAAAATTTTGTTGGGCTGGAGAGATAGCACAGCAGTAGGGCATTTGCCTTGCACACAACCTATCCAGGACAGACATTGGTTCGAATCCCGGCATCCAATATGGTCCCCTGCGCCTGCCAGGAGTGATTTCTCAGCACAGAGCCAGGAGTAACTCAAAGTGCCACCAGGTGTGACCCAAAAACCAAAAAAAAAAAAAAAATTGCTATAGATACTGTCTACATGAATAAGCAAAAGATTGTAATCAAAATCTCTACGATTGTGACAAAACCTAATCAAACATAGAACATTCAATATAAGTGAAATGATAATTTGTTATTGAAAGGCCTAAAATCTCTTAGCAAGCTAAAAGTAAACAGTCTTTTCTTAATTTAGTATAGGACAACTGGCAGTACCATGAGTGAGAGTTATAGTCATGCCATGTACCTGGGAAGTGTGTCCCTTATTTATTCATTACTATATCGATTGCTTTCTTTGTTGGTTCATTTCTCAACCTTTCTAAAAAACCTTTTTATTGACATATCAGAATCTGAAATACTATTAATTATACTTTTCTTGGCTACATAACTTCACCCATCACCACAGTGCCCATTTTCCTCCATCAGTGTCCCATGAAATACAGTCCCCACCAATCCCCCATGTGAGCTCAGTTCTGTCTGTCTCTTACTGAATAGGTATGCCTGCACATGTATGTAGGTGTGCTAATCTGGAATTCCACAAAATTTTAACCTAATAAAAATTGATGAAGTAAAATTTTTAGTATACCTTTTTCAAATGTATATTTTACAGGTATATAAAATGGATCTTACTAAGCTGGTTTTAAGAATATTTATGAACTCCCTAAGCATTGCCTGTCTATAAAGCTCTAAATGATTCCTTCACATCTGACTGATAGCCTAGCTGGGTAGAGGTGATCATTTTTATTGAGTTTTGCCCTATATCTGAGCATAGTTTCCATTTTGATCTTGCTGCTTCATTCAGTGCTGTGTCCATTTTTGTTTTTTTGTTTTTTTGGGTCATACCTGGTGATGCTCAGGGGTTACCCCTGGCTATGTGCTCAGAAATCACTCCTGACTTGGGGGACCATATGGGACCTGGGAGGATCAAACCGAAGTCTGTCCTAGGCTAGCACGTGCAAGGCAGACAGACGCCTTACCCCTTGCACCACTATTCTGGCTCCTCTGGCCCATTTTTTGTATTTGTTTAATGTGAGCACAATGTGTTTCAGGTTTTTCTTAGTTGAGTCTATTTATTCTGGGAAACTTTGGACCACCTGGATATAGCAGTAACTTCCTCAACTCTAAGAAGTTCTTAATTATGAGCTCTATGACTCATAAAATTCATCATAAAATTTTTCTTTCTGGTCCTCAGGAATTCTAATAGTACTTATATTGTTTTTGTTGAACTCATCCTGTGGTTCTCTAGTATGCTGTTTATTTCTTTTCAGACTTTACCTCCTGGCTTCTATTGTTTTCTAGAAATGTGTACTATTTTAATGAAGAGGGGAACTTAATCTTCAACTTTCTAAAGACGTAATCCCCCATACACACACAACCACATACCCACATTTGCCCATGACAATCTATGTGAGTTGTAACCTTTGAGCCCACCTAATATTTCACTAAATATTTTTTATATTTTTTTCGTATTTTATCTATCATAAATTCTCAACAGTGACTGACTATTTTAGTTACTCCAATTATTTTTTTTTTTTTTTTTTTTTTTTGGTTTTTGGGCCACACCCTGTGACGCTCAGGGGTTACTCCTGGCTATGCGCTCAGAAGTCGCTCCTGGCTTGGGGGACCATATGGGACGCCGGGGGATCGAACCGCGGTCCGTCCGAGGCTAGCGCAGGCAAGGCAGGCACCTTACCTTTAGCGCCACCGCCCGGCCCCAGTTACTCCAATTATTAACTAATCAGTTGTATCATGCCATTTATTAGTAATTCATCGTTGCTTCACAGAATAAAAATACCACCTTCATTGTATTTATTTCACATATGCTTAGAGTTATTTCTGTATTTCCTGCTTATATGAACTATGTATGCATTTCTATGCAAATACTATTTCTTGACTTATAATGGCTTAATAAGGTTTGACATCTATGAGGGCATTATATTTGATCTCATTATTCAAAAATGTCTCATATAAATCTTCACACATTTAGAAAAATCTTTGTATTCGAAGTCTCTCTCTCTCACCCCCCCCAATCCACCTGAAATTCCTATTTGATTTGCAGGAAAATATGTAAACTTTAAGATTGGTATTTAAATGCTGTAATCCCTTACAGACAAACAAACTTTGCCTCTTGGTCTACTTGGGTTTTTATTTTTTTTAGTACTTTAATTATGTCCTTTGTCTTTCTTGTGGAAAAAATTTATCAGTAGCTTGCAGCTTTGGTCACTAAATAGAAGAATATTTTTGTTTACATTTATAGCTAGCTTTTGCTTATGTGAAGAAAATTGTTTTGTTTGGGGACCATACACACTGTGCTCAGGGCTTATTCATGGTCTTGCCTTTGGGTCACTCTTAGGAAGGCTTGGGAGACCATATGAAGGACCATATGAGGGAATAGAACCTGGGTCGACTGCATGCAAAGCATCCTTTACTATCTCACTGGCCCCCCACATTAATTTTTTTGTGCCTACTTTGCATCCAGTCACTATTTTTAATAATTTTAATAACTCTTAATTGAGTCTCTGGGTTTTCTTAGATTGCCATTATATCATCTTCAAATAAAGATAAATTCATCATCAATTTTGCATTGATGATAGTTCTCTGTTCCCTTTATTTCCTTATTCGGTCCTGGGTAATACTAGTATTAGTGAACATGTTTATTTAGTACAGGGGTCTTCAAACTTTTTAAAGTGGGGGCCGGATTATGGTCCCTTAGAGAGCTGGAGGGCCGGACTATATGAGCTACTAATTCCTACTCACACTGCACATATCTTATATAAATAAAATGAAAACCATTTATAAATAAACAGATCACACACCAGTATTTCAATGGGAACTGTGGGCCTGCTTTTGGCTAATGAGATGGTCAATGTCCAGTTCCATATTTGTCACTGCCAGCTGTAACAAGTGATGCAAGTGGGCATCAGTTAATCTTAATCTGGTTGGAGAGTTCAGATGTTTCATTCTTGAAAAAGTCTGTTCACAGGCATAAGTGCTACCAAAGATGGTTACCATTTTGAGTGCATGGTTCCTGATATTTGGATATGTCTCAGAGGGGAGAGATGCATAGAAATTCAAAAGGTTACTTGACTTAAATGCGTCTTTCAGAGAGTCACAATTCTGCAGTTCAGCCAGTTCCATTTGGTAAATTGTAAGGACATTTTCAATCTCAACAGAAAATGGGTTATGAAAAAGCTGTATGTTCTGTTCATGGAGACGAAGCTCTTTGAATCTAAATTGAAACTTCTTTTGCAACAATTCTAGTGAAGCCAGACATGTTTCCTTTAGGAATGCAACCAATGGTTTGTCCGCTGACATGTTTTGAGTTGTTGGGAGATGACTGAAGTTTTCCTCCTGTACTTGTTTGATGAGAAGGCCTAATTTTACTTCAAATGCTTTCACATGCGATGCCATATCACCGATGAGCTTCCCCTTGCCTTGAAGTTGCAGATTGAAACTGTTGAGTAGTTCTGTTCTGTCAGAAAGGCAAGGTACCATTTCCATTTTACATCATTGAGCTCTGGTACTTCTTGGTTTTTTTTTTTTGTTTTTTTTTTTTTGTTTTTTTTTGTGTGTGTGGTTTTTGGGTCACACCCGGCAGTGCTCAGGGGTTATTTCTGGCTCCAGGCTCAGAAATTGCTCCTGGCAGGCACAGGGGACCATATGGGGCGCCGGTATTCGAACCCATGACCTCCCTTACCTCCATGTTTCAAAACTCTCCTTCTACTCAGCCAACGGACTTCTGTGTGGTACAGAACAACTTCATAGGGGCTGGAGAGATAGCATGGAGGTAAGGCGTTTGCCTTTCATGCAAAAGGTCATCGGTTCAAATCCCAGCATCCCATATGGCCCCCCGTGCCTGCCAGGAGCAATTTCTGAGCATGGAGCCAGGAGTAACCCCTGAGCACTGCCGGGTGTGACCCAAAAACCACACACACACACACAAAAAAAAGAACATCTTCATAGGCAACATTTACCTCAGATAGAAATTTCTGAAATTGTGGTTTAGTGCATGAGTTCTAATGTAATTAACACAAGATACCACAGTTTTCATAACAGAGTCCCACTTCAGTGATTTACAACAGCACTTGTTGGTGGATGAGGCAGTGTATGGCAATTGGATGAGGATGGTTATGTTTGTCCATCTCTTGTGTAATGTGAGCAATTACTCCTCTCTTAGACCCCATCATGCTAGAAGCACCATCAGTTGTTACACTGACTAGTTTAACCCAGTCCAGCTCCAAACCATTCACAGTTTGGCAAACCTTTTCAAATATATCCACTCCTGTGGTTGTACCTTTGATACTTTGCAGTGTAGCAAGCTCTTCTGTGACTTCAAAATACTCATTTGTTCTACGCATATAAATGAGAAGTTGGGCAGAATCACGAACATCATTGCTTTCGTCGAGTGCCAAGGAAAAATAGCAAAGTTTCTTTGCAGAGTTTTGCAAATGGTGCAGCAAATTTTCTCCCATTTCTTCAATCCTTCGTGCCATTGTAACTCCTGAAAGGCTCACTGTACTAAATAAATTGGCCTTCTCTGGACACATCTCTTTGGCAACAGAAATAAGGCATTCTTTAACAAATTCTCCCTCCACAAATGGTTTGCCATTGCGTGCTATTAGCTTGGCAACTTGAAAACTTGCCTGCAGTGAGGAAGTATTTAACTGCTTCTGCTTCACAAAAGTATTTTACTGAGTCGTCGGTGTATGTTTCAGTTGTAATATTTTATCTTTTCTCACTTCTCCAACCAACCAATCATATTTATCTTTATGTTGAGTTTGATAGTGGCGTCGCAAATTGTATTCTTTGAACACAGCAACTATATTTTGGCATATCAGACACACAGCTTTTTCTTTGTACCGCATAAAAAAGTAATCGTAAGTCCACTGTTCTTTGAATATCCTACACTCACCGTCAATTTTTCTTTTTCTTGACATCATTGTTTCCTAGGGATTCCAAACTGATATTAGTGAAATACAAATATGTGTGTATATATACACACAGTGTATGAACCCCCATTAGTCCCTGATGTGAACACTTACCCCTTGTAGGCTTTTCTAAGCAGATCAGCTCAGTCCCTGATAGTTCAGTTATATCTCCCTATATAATGCCCAAATTGATATGTTCAGAATCAGCATGTGAACACTGAAAAGGAATTGCAAAATGCATATAAAATTTTCAATGTAACCCCTTTAAAATGCTTCAACATCGAACCCTAATTTTCCACATGGACAATTCAGCACCGAACCCCTAACCTCCCAACCACCGCCCACCCCCTAACTTTGATTTCAGCACTGAATGCCTCACCGCCCCCAAAGGGGAATTTTCATATGAGTCACCCACAGCCCAATCAGGCAGAACCCCCCCATCTGGCAAAAATTTATTTCTACGGCACTTTTGACTGACCTTTGGCAGTGGAGGGAGTGGAGGAAAACCTCACTGACAGGTAGGCACAGCACACAGACACCATGTTGCCTGGGGGGTGGAGCAGGCGCCTTTTTACATCATATAGTCACCCACATGTAGTACTCCTTGCCACACGGTGTCTCCAGTGATGTCATCAGCAACACGCACGCCAGGCCCAAGGGTGCATCAGTATCCCTCTCAACACCGCCCTCATGCCCACCCTCCCAGCACACAACATGCCGTGGGCAGAGGTGGTTGACATCATCCCTGAGAAACCGCAACACTGAATGTATATGCTGGCAGGTATTTTGTCAACCAAACAGCGCTCACTGCTGGTGGGCCGGATCAGACTCCTCTGCCGGCCTCATGTGGCCCGCGGGCCATAGTTTGAAGACCCCCTGATTTAGTACCTAGTTGTTGTGTATGTAAATATTTTGGGGGATTACTATGTTGCTCACCCTAATCTGATTAGGTGATTGTGCCCTACCCTAGGGTGTGACCTGGCATTCTGCCCCCACCCTAGGGTAGAACCTGATTCTGCTTCCACCATTGGTTGGTATCTGATCCCACCATTGGGTGGGACCTGACTCTGGACTATAAGAGCAAGGGTCTGTGGAAGGCGAGGGCTTTTTGCTGGCTGGAACTGAATCTGAGTCTTTGGACTTCAGTTTTGTCCATCCGAATAAAGCAAATATTTCCACGAGCCTGATTGTCTGCGAGCTGTTTACCCGCCGTTTCACCTCAGAACCGTGGGCTAGACAGGGTGGCAGACGTGTGCTCCGAGCTGGAAGAAAAGGGCCTCATTCTCCATCCCTCCATCAGTCAACCTCTTCAGGGGCTGACCTGCTACATAATGACGCCCGGACAGGGACCTGAACCCTGGACCCTCAGAACTGTAAGTGAAATATTTCATTGGAAATTTCCTATGCTGACCATCAAATGGTTTCTGTGGTTAGTCATGTGGATTTTACCACCCTTAGTCTTACGCATTGGTGCTCTAGTATACAAGTGGATCATTCCATTTTGTTTAAAACTAATTGGTTTTGATCTAAGGACAATCACTGCAGTTGGATGGTTGTGGTCTATATTTCAAATGAAAAGTGTAGTGTCTCTAGCCATCATAGTTTGTGGAATTTCTGTGTTGACTAACATTATTATTATGAGCATAGTTATTTGCTGTTATTTCTATTTAGGAAATAGAAAGTGTAGAAATGGTGAGGCTAAAACCAGTATAGATAATAAGGAAATTTATCTGACGAAAACTCAGACCAAGGTGCAGGCTGACGAATCCAGCCCCACCATCAACAATATAGAAATTTTTGCTGGAAGAAAAACAACTCAGAATGTTAAGCCTGATTCTAGTGAATTGCTTGACAGTAGTGACTCAGATAATGATCTACCTCCAGTGCTAACTCCACGAAGTATGCCTCCTTCTAGTCACAAAATTGAATCGCAGAGCAGAGCAGATTCAAACGATGAACCACATGCTCGGTCTCAGAGCTCTATTCAGAATAATTTTGCTAATCAGGCCTTATCCCCTATAGACGGGGTAAATGTTTCTAACTATGTACCCTATCAGATGGAAGAATTAGATCGGTTTAAAAGATCATGTAAAGAAAATGGGCCAAAATCGCCATACAGTGTGGAGTTATTAAGACTTTGGAGTCATAACTCATCTTGGACTTTGTATGATTTTAAAAGAATCGCTGAAATATGCCTGTCGTCTAAACAGTGAACTGAATGGGAAATGTACTATTCAGAAGGCGTAAAAGCTAAATTATATAGTCCGGATGGTATGAAAAAGCAAGTGGCAGGTGTTACTCTATCGTATGAATTATTGATGGCAGAAAATCAATTTGCAAATATTCAGACACAAGCAGCTTTACCTAAGGAAATCTTAAATTTAATCAGGGAGATTGCATTGTCAGCATGGGAAAAAATTGATTCTAACAGCATTGGTAGAGGAAACTTTTTAAAAATTACCCAAGGCCCTTATGAGTCATTTGCAGAGTTTGTAGGTAAGATTAAAGATGCTCTGAAGTTACAGGTGGAAGATGAGGAGATTAGAAACTTCCTAGTAAAATCTTTGGCCTATCATAATGCAAATTCAGCCTGTAGATTAGTATTGAATACATTAAATGAAAAGTCAGATCTGAATGATTACCTTTATGCCTGCCGGAATGTCTATGTGGAACCCCAACTCCCACCCCACTCAGACTCAGTACAAACCTTCCCAGTTACCAAGGGAACAATGCCTTACTCCCCTCGGGGACAGAACACTTTCCGGAAACCAGGTCTTTGCCCAAAATGCAAAAGGGGTCGCCACTGGGCGAAAGATTGCAGATCCAGAAACCTCATTAATAATAACCTAAGTAGAGGTTTCAACACAGTCCCCAGGAGGCAAATCGCCTGCTACCATTGTGGAAAACAGGGACATATCAAAAGAAATTGTCGTCTCCTTATAAATTCAGCTCCCCAAGAACACACATACAAGATGCAGGGAAACGCCCACAGGGCCTCCCCCCAGGCCCTTCCAAATCAGGGGCAAAGTTCACAGACAATAATCCTTCCAAGCCCAGCCCAAGAAAATTCATCACGATAAGGGAATTAATCCACTCTACTTCAGGGAGTGCCGGATTAGACATATTATGCCCAGAGGACATTACAATTTACCCAGGAGCATGCCCTTACATGTTAGAAACTGGCATTGTAGGCCCGCCACCCCCAGATACCATGGGTTTGATTCTTGGCAGAAGTTCCCTCAACATAAAGGGTATATCAGTAATCACTGGTGTCATTGACTCAGATTCCATGGGAGAAATCATTGTAGTTATTACTGTACCAGTTACATGGACCTTTAAAAAAGGAGAAGCGATTGCCCAGATAGTAATAGTGCCTTATGTCAAATTTGGGACTTCAGATAAGACTAGAATTGGAGGTTTTGGAAGCACAGATCCGGGTGCTGCTCAAAACCCAATCGTGGCTCTGGTTACTAAATGTAAAGATGAACACCCAATGATCAAACTTCACTTGGAAGGCAAACCCTTTGATGGAATGATAGATACGGGTGCTCAGGTTACCGTAATTTCTGATAAAGAATGGCCAGAAAATTGGCCTCTTCAGGAAATCCCGTATTCCCTAGAAGGAATAGGAGGCCTGAGTTCCTGTCTGTTGAGTACGAGGACTATACTATTTTACGGCCCAGAAAATCAAAAAGCAATAATCAGACCTCACGTGGGCCCATTTTCACCATCCCTGTGGGGCCGTGACCTACACAAACAGTGGAAAGCAGAATTCCACATCCCATTAGCTCCAGAAGAGCCCGAACCTTCTTTTGATTTAAAAACCAAAAATTTTTAGTGGGGGCCACTGCCGTAAAAACACCAGCACCAATAAAAATAAAATGGAAATCTGATGAACCAATTTGGACAGGTCAGTGGCCCCTTAAAATTGATAAATTAAAGGTGCTGACAGAATTAGTGGAGGAACAGCTAAGTTTAGGACATATTGAACCATCTTTTTCTCAATGGAATTCACCTATATTCACTATAAAAATGAAATCCGGTAAATGGAGACTTTTGATGGATCTTAGAGCTATAAATTTATCCATGATACCTATGTGCAAATTGCAGACTGGTTTACCATCACCTGTAGTTATTCCAAAGGAATGGCCACTAATTATAATTGATCTGAAAGACTGCTTCTACCATATTCCTATCCACCCAGATGATAAAAAACGTTTTGCATTCTCAGTTCCTTCTCTCAATAATACCCATCCCTGCAGACGTTTCCAATGGACTGTTCTCCCCCAAGGCATGCTGAATTCACCAACCATGTGTCAGTTTTTTGTAGATAAGGTTTTGAGCCCTGCTCGTGAAAAATTTCCTCAAGCCATGATATTTCATTATACAGATGATATCTTGCTCACAATGAACAACGAAACAGATTTACAGGAATTATACTCTTATGTTACTGACTGTTTACAAACATCAGGACTGAAAATAGCTTTAGAAAAAATACAGATAATGCCATCGTATCAATATTTGGGTTTTATTTTGGACCGGACGTCTATACGTCCACAAAAATTTTCTATCAAAAAAGAAAACCTCAGAACGCTTAATGATTTTCAGAGACTTTTAGGTGACGTAAATTGGCTCCGCCCTGCACTAGGAATCCCAAATGCAGAGTTATCTAATCTGTTTAAAATGTTGGAGGGTGATCCTGCTTTAGATAGCCCGAGAAATTTAACAACAGCTGCCAAAAATGAATTGGACATCTTCTTGAGCAGATTACAAAAATCGTTTCTCTCAAGATTCATCCCAGGAGAAAAGGTATTACTGTTAATCTTCCCTACTATAGAAACCCCCACAGGGGCCTTGATGCAACAGTCAGGACCTTTGGAATGGGTGTATTTACATAACAAACAACCTCGCTCAGTAGTCCCCTACTTGCAACTGATTTCAGAGATTATTATCAAGGCAAGACTCAGATCTATATCTTTACTAGGTTTTGACCCAGATATAATAGTTTTGCCAGTACCAAAAAAGGAAATTGAGTCAATATTGCCAATTAATGAATCTCTACAAAGGGCCCTCTCAGATTTCACAGGAGAAATATCCTCCCATTATCCAGCAGGAAAAATTTGGGACTTTTTAAAGAAAACTCAGTTTGTTATTTCTTCAATTGTTCGGGATTCCCCTATTCCCAATGCCAAGGTTTTTTACATTGATGGATCCCAAAATGGAAAAGGAGGAATAACTGGAGACAACATTAATATGACCATAGATACCAAATATAAATCTGCACAGAAAGTTGAATTAGCAACGTTAATTTACCTATTAGAAAATGTATCTGAAGCCATGAATATAGTTTCTGATTCTTTGTATGTGGTAAATTTATGTCATGTGATAGCCACTGCATCCCTTAATGCTAATAACCCGATCATACAGGACTTACTTAAACAATTACAGCAGCTTCTTCAAAAACGAACTGAGCCCATCTTCATCACACATATTAGAGCCCACTCAGGTCTTCCAGGACCTATGGCTCAAGGAAATAAAACTGCTGACTTGCTAGCAATGCCTATATTTAAATCACCTGTAGAGGAACATTCAGCCCTACACACAAATGCTCGCCGTTTACATGTGAATTACCAAATTCCATGGAGGCAAGCTAGAGAAATCGTAGAAAACTGCAACGTATGTGCACCGTTAACAAAAAAGACTCACATAGCAGGAGCAAACCCAAGAGGCTTACAGTCTAACGAACTTTGGCAAATGGATATAACTCAAACAGATTTATTTCCAAGGAAACCTTATCTTCATGTTGTGGTGGACACTTATTCTCGGTTTATGTGGGCAATTCCCATGTCTTCTCAAAAATCTAAGGCTGCTTGTAGTTTTCTTTTACAATGTTTCTCTGTGATGGGTATTCCATATTCTATAAAAACTGATAATGGGCCAGCCTATGTTAGCAAAACTTTTGAATTTTTTTGTAAGGAATGGCAGATAAGACATCTCAGAGGAATTCCTTACAATTGTAGGGGACAGGCCATTGTAGAAAGGACTCACAGAACCTTAAAAACTCAATTGCAAAAAAATAGAAAAAGAGGTTTACCACCAACGGATTTGCTATCTTTGACTCTTATCACACTAAATTACTTTAACTTACCCCAAGGGGAAAGCTACACTGCAGCGGAAAGACATTTTAAAGAAGATATTCAGAGACAAGAAACAACCCATAAACCTATTTGGATCAAGGAGGATAAAAAATGGATAGCTGGCTATCTTCTCCTAAGAGGAAGGGGTTATGCCTATGTTTCTATAAATGATGACCCTCCCAAGAAATTTTGGGTTCCATTACGTCTTGTTAGAAATCGGGCTAGCACAAATGATCAGGTTCAGACTACAAACTCCCCTTCAGAGAAAAAACAGAATACTTCAGACACTAACAGCAGTAATATTACTAAGGTCTCTGGGGCAGGGAACGATTTAGCTGTCACACACCATACAATGAGTGAGACTGATGGTAGTGATAAACCCTTACACTCCGAGATGCAAAAGGAAAGACAGGAACCTGTCTTAACTGGGCTCCAAAATATAGGAAACTCTTGCTACATGAACTCAATATTGCAATGCTTGTATAATATTTCAGACTTAACTCAGTATTTTTATAAAGATCATTATAAAAAGGATATTAACAAGAAAAATCCGATGGGGCATGAAGGTAAATTAGCCGAAGAATTTGGTCGGCTCATCAAAACCATGGGAAATGGATTTCATAGATATATTAACCCTGAAAGCTTCAAAGTAACAATTGGTTTACTTAATGACCAGTTTGCTGGGCACAATCAGCAGGATCCTCACGAACTACTGATGTTCCTAATAGAGGGATTACATCAGGACTTGCTTACTGTAAATCTAATGACAGACAAAACTACACATCTCATGGGAAATGAAAATTATGAACAATTTAGTCCAGAACACCAAAAGGCTCATAAATCTATTATTTATGATCTCTTTCAAGGACAATTCAAATCTATACTCCAGTGTCTCACTTGCCACCAAAAGTCTGAGGTTTATGAGACATTTGTTCATTTGTCTTTGGCTGTTACATCTACAGATAAATGTACATTACAGGAATGCCTCTCTGAATTTTTTAAAGAAGAAGAATTAAGAAATGACAACAAAGTTCTGTGCAACAGTTGCAAAAATAGAAGGGATTTTTCAAAGAAAACGTACTTATGGAAACTGCCACCAGTACTTATAATACACTTGAAACGTTTTGCTTTTGATGGCAAACAAATAAAAAAATTGCATACTTATGTAGATTTTCCTTTAGAAGACCTCAATTTAGAGGAATTCACTTCAGAGAATAAAAGCAAGATTAAGAAATACAACTTATCATTGGTGTCAAACCATTATGGTAAAGTTCACTATGGACACTGTACTTCATACTGTAAAATTGCTGCAAAACAACACTGGATCAATTTTGATGACAAGAAGATCAAAAAAGTCCCTAATACATTGGTGAAATCCACAGCAGCATACATCCTGTTTTATACTTCTTAGAGATCTACAATGAACACCAGATAATCATTTTACTTCCCTATCAGTTGCTATTAATGCTCTAGGATTCTTTCCACAGGCATGATCAATGAATATAGATTGAAAATCATGAATCCCCAATGTGTTTCCTTGTAGGATGGATTTATGTCTTAATTTCATTATTGCTCTAGGTCTCAGTTAATCATGAAATTTTACAAATTAATTTAGTCAAGGTTCACCTGAAAGAGAAATTTCTCATCATATTAATGTTGTTTTTCTTTCTAGGTATACTCATTTAACGACTTTCACTCTTTTTATTTTAACATCATTGCTTTATTTCCCTCAATTTAGGTTTTAAGACGCTTACATAATGATAATTTTAGGTGGACTTTCTTCACAGTGCTTCTTGCCTATGATTGATTATCATAAAGTTACTGTTATACAATAACTTTGTATATATACTGATATACACGTATAGTAGAGTTGTCCATGTTTGTATTACGCATGAAATTCTCTTTCAGATCTGCTAGGCAAAAAATATATATATATATTTTTAGTGAATTTGAAATGATTTATCTAAACAATTGCCGGCTATTACATTTTAAGGAGCTTTTAATTGATTCAGCTGAATTCTCTTTTCTTTTGCTCTATTTTGGATCCTTTCCAACAAATATTTTTTTAGTATGAGTGAGTGTTATGGCCATATTTTTTGTGAAGTCTGTGTATGTATGTCTTGTTTAGTGTCTGTCTGTTCTGCATATTTTGTATATAGTTTCCTTTTTCCTAACTTTATCTTCCCCAAATTAGTCTTCCTTATCCTTCCTTCTCTCTTCCTAGTCCTTAACATTTTAATTTTCAGGATTTCACATGTGCAACCCATCTCCTTCACCCACAACTACAAGCTTCCTGATCTCGGCGGGAAGAAGAAATCCATGACTGTTGGAGTTTTACACCATATATGCTGCAAACTTGTTGGAAATGAAGCCACCTGGGATTTGTGTCACAATGTAACCCCAGAGAAAAGATCCATGGACAAGACCCACAGTCTCTGGATCCCAGTTAAACTGTGCTATCTGAATTTCTGGTTTTCCATCCACATACAAAATGCTATTGTTGACCGTTTCTACAATGGCTACCCCAAGATTGCACCGATCCCAAAGGAAATACAGAAGCCCAACCAACTTATGATGTAATGATGTAACGCTTGGGGATGCCCCAACACATGGATGACTGTACTGGCCTTCCTTCTTCATTCAGCTTGATGTTATCTCCTGTACAAGGCTTCAACCCACTTTTCCAGACCCATCAAGTGTCTTCTGCCGGTCTTTTTGGAGTTCCAGACCCCTCATATTTACAGATTGGTATTGAACTCTGTAGAAATTACATCTGTTGTTTTTCCTATAACTGTAATCCTTTGAAGTTATGTTTGGTACTACACTTCTTTTGACTATCGTAATTAATGTTTTTCTATTTTAGTTTTTAATATTAGGAATCGATGTTGTATTACATTAATGTTTTGCTTTCTTGACTTTAGGTTTGTGAGTTAGATATTATTGTCTATAATTTCCTAAATGATATTTTTGTCTGTTCTCAGGGTTTTTTGCTGGGCGCATCATAGGCAAAATACTAGGTTTATAGAAGGTTCCATCCATTTTGGATGGGCCCTCAAGTTGTTTATTTACACAGGGAGGGTCTCTGCCTTAAACATTTTGTTTTGGTTTGTGACTTAAGCTCCCATCTATAAATAGTCGACATCAATTTCAGACATCTTATGGACTTCAGACAGGATTAAGAACTTGGACTAAGTTCAGATACCTATTGATCATCATTGCAGTGGCTCCCCACTGTGCAGAGGGTGTATGAGCCTCTTCTTCTGAAATAAAGGCCTAGTTCAATGCCCTCAAAGATGGGCTTTCTGGTCTACCTGAACTTGAATGAAAATGGAGCTGGAGATATAGCATGGAGGTGAGGCGTTGGCCTTTCATGCAGAAGGTCATTGGTTCAAATGCCGGTATCTGCCAGGAGCGATTTCTGAACGTGGAGTCAGGAGTAACTCCTGAGCACTGCCAGGTGTGACCCAAAAACCAACAACAACAACAACAAATAAAGAAAAGGTGCTTCTCCTTGCCTGCTACACAACCTTTCTGGTGTCTCTTCGAAAGATCTATGTACGTCTTAGATTTATCTTGTCAGGAGCTTGTAGTTGATTCCTTGATACATGTTTCTGGTTTTAGACACCCTGTGCTTAGGTTAGAAGTTTTTCTTTACATTTTCCTGTGATGCGCTTATGCAAACAGCCGCTCTTTTATTAGTGACTAATTTTTCTTTTAATAATTGTAGACAATATTGTTTGTTTACTAAAAACAAAAGGGGGAATTGTGTATGTAAATATTTTGGGGGATTACTATGTTGCTCACCCTAATCTGATTAGGTGATTGTGCCCTACCCTAGGGTGTGACCTGGCATTCTGCCCCCACCCTAGGGTAGAACCTGATTCTGCTTCCACCATTGGTTGGTATCTGATCCCACCATTGGGTGGGACCTGACTCTGGACTATAAGAGCAAGGGTCTGTGGAAGGCGAGGGCTTTTTGCTGGCTGGAACTGAATCTGAGTCTTTGGACTTCAGTTTTGTCCATCCGAATAAAGCAAATATTTCCACGAGCCTGATTGTCTGCGAGCTGTTTACCCGCCGTTTCACCTCAGAACCGTGGGCTAGACAGGGTGGCAGACGTGTGCTCCGAGCTGGAAGAAAAGGGCCTCATTCTCCATCCCTCCATCAGTCAACCTCTTCAGGGGCTGACCTGCTACACCTAGTCATGTTTTTGACAACTGGCTCTATCAAGTTTCTGACCTTTATGTACCATGTTTACATAGTTGGGTTTTCTTTTTACAATTGTTTATTAGAAGTAGCTTTTAAATGTGATCAAGTGGCTGGGTTTACCATGGTTATTATCACATACATCAGCTTTAAACATGAAGCAGCATCGATTAACCAAATACATTTGTTCATGTTGAGACATTCATATTCTTTGAAATACTTTTTTAAATTTCATTCTTTTAGCCCTTGCCTGGAGTCAGATTACATATTCATGTATTGATGTTTTCCTCACAATAGAATGATTATACCAGAAATGTATCCGTGGCAAATAGATAATATTTTCCACAAAGATGACCTCAACAAGTAAATCCAATCAATGAATAAACAAATGTTTGGGTTATACTTATGTTTTAGTACAAAGTTGGATTTAATTTGTCAAAAACTTATTTTGAACTTTTGCATCATTATTCATGACCAAATCAGTATATAGTTTTTTTCTAGTAGCTCCATTGGTATTTTAAATTGAACGTGTTAACACTTTCATAAAAGCTAGGGCATTCATTTCTTGTGTTTTTGTTGTTGTTTTCTGTTTGTTTGTTTGTTTGTTTGTTTTGGTAGTGGGGGTTGCATTCAGCAGTGCTCTGGATTTGCTTTCTGACTTTACACTCAGGAATCACTCCTGACAATACTCGGGAACCATATGGGATACCAGAAATCGAACCCAGATGAGCTGCGTACAAGGCAAGGCAAGCACTCTGGCCCCATGAAAACTAGGGCATTATTTTATCCTGCTCTTTGATTTGGATTTATTTGGGTAGCTTGCAAATGCTCATGCTTTCATTCACAGCCCTTTAATGTTGTTTCCTTTGATTCTTATTCTCTTTGTTTATGATCATCATATTGATATTATCATTCTTAAATTAGTGGCTCTGATCTTCTCACACATGATTTTCATGTTGTTAGTAGGTTTAGTTTGCCTCGGGTTTTAAAGTAGTACATGCTTCCTATTTGTCTGTTAACTGAATTTTAAACATCATAAATTATATTCTGAAATTATTTCTAGACTTGACTGAACCCTTTATATTCTAGTTTTATTCCTTCAAGGATGTTCTTTAGATGAGAAAGTGAATTCTTCCCATGAAATCACTGACCTTTTCTGCAGTTGCCAGCCCTCAAGAGGAGCCTCGTTCTCACTGATGTCTAGTGGACTCCACAGTCCAGTCCCTGAGGAGTCTATGGGGAAACCCTGTCATGCTCCAGCTAAACACATAAGTACTTTTTTTGAAGCTATTTTCATATTTTATCATATTAAGTCTGTTTTAAGAGGAAGAGCCATTTGTATTTTCTCCTAGGTCTTTAATGTGTTTGTTTATTTTTTTGTTTTCACACATTCCTAAACTGTCTTTTATCTTTGCTTCTCAAACTCAGCATACATTTCTCAAAAAATGGATAACTATATTATTTTTCTCTATTTTTGTTTGTTGTTGTTTTGAGGAAGGAGCACCTCAGCAGTGCTTATGGGTGCTCAGAGGTTATTCCTGTCTCTGCAGTCAGGAATTACTCCAGGTAGTGCTGGGGACCATATGAGACATTGGAAATCAAACCCAGATGAGCTGTGTGCAGGGCAAACACCCTGCCTGCTGTACGTACCTTCACTTCAGCCCAGCTATGTTATTTTAATGCCATTCGCATGACTCAAAAGGCTTGGTATCTTTCTCTTAGTTAACTTACTTTGAAGGATACTCACAGTAACTGATCTATGTGAAATGTATGTTTATTAAATATGCATATATGTACCCATATGATAACAGGCTGAGATTTTTATTCTGCATGTGTTATTGGTTATACAGAGCTGGGAAAAATATGAAGTCAGGGCCACATTTAATATTGAGAAATTAGAAGTTTTCCTGATAAGATCAAGCTTCCTCATACGAGAATGATTTCTTTTTTCTTGGAGGATGCATCAGGAGGGAGGATTTTTTAGCCCTATCCAACAGTGCTCAGGAGCTACTCCCATCTTGTTGCCTGAGATTATGCCCCAGGATTGATATGAAGTATCAGGGATTGGACACATATCTCTTGCATACAAAGTACTCATTCCAGCCTAGTGAGCTGAGTCTCTGACCTCAGGACTAGGGTTTCTTATTTTACCATTCCTCTTCCAACATCATCCTGGGTTTACTATAATATGATTTGGCCTGGAAGAATTTACAATAATATCATTTGGCTAGTTACTCAATAATATGTACATTATGAGAACATTTAGTTTAAGAAGTGCATGGTTTCCATGGAAAATTTACTGCACTTGCCTCCTATAGTTAAAAAACACTGAATCACATCCTGTCTGTCCCATGCTGAAAGTATTCACACAATAATCAGCCACTAATCAATGGACTTAAGACCACAAGAATGTTTTGGTCTTTTAGGTCATTTTGTAGCAACCTTAGTTAAGTTTCAATAGATGATTCTAATGATTAGTAGTAAATCTTAATGGGATACCAGTGAAGATATGATTAATGGGAAAGAATGATTTTTATGTTTTCTGCTTAGGGTAGTGAAACCAATGACTATAGAATAAAGAATTTATGGAAAATACTGAAATGTTTAGAATGTACAGATGGCAGTTTTGTACCAGTGTTGATTCACCGTGTTTAACTCTGTGGCTATAATCTATGTAATGCTTAACATACCATAAGAGCCTGCTATTGATAATTTTCTAATTAAATATGAATGAAAATCTTGAGTAGATGGACTCAGTTCCAACTGCCTGTGAGTGTGTCTGGTTTTTGAGTACCCACTTGCCCGCTTCTATGCTCCCATATTCCTTCCGAGGTACCTTAAAGCCCCTCTCAGGACTGCCTGACTCTTCTAGCCTGCAACACAATATATCCAAAAGAATCAGCAGAAACAAAAATAATCTTAAAAATAATGTGATTATATCAAAGTTGCCAAATATGCTTTTAATAATAAAAGTCAGTTATTTCCCCAGATACCCACAATGAATAAGTGGAATTTAAAATTAAAAACTTACTTTAGCACCCCCTCAAATGAAAACTATAGATAAAAATCTAACAAGATAATGCTCAAGTTCAATATGAAGAAACTAAAAATCTCTGATATGTGAAATTAAAGTAATCCTAATTAAATGGTAATACCGTTCATGTTTATGAGTAGATTCAATGCTATTGAAATTTTAACTTTTCTCAGTGTGATCCATAGATTCAAACCCGTCATAATCAACTCTAAGAGAATTACTTTATGCCTGTTAGCAAGCTGCTTCTATAGTTTACAATCAGTGGTCCTCAAACTATGGCCCTCAGGCCACATATTGTATTTGTATATGTTTTGTTTCTTCATTGCAAAATAAGATATATGCAGTGTGCATAAGAATTCGTTCGTAAGTTTTGGTTTTACTATAGTCAGACCCTCCAGTGGTCTGAGGAACAGTGAACTGGCCCCCTGTTTATAAAGTTTGAGGACCCCTGGTTACATAAAGAATCAGATGAGCAGCATACCTACTGAGAAGAACAAAGTTGTTCCACTGATTCTTATAGACTTTGTATGAATCCATATAATACAGAAAGTATGAAAGAAAAGACAGGCAAACCAACGGAACTGAAGAAGTACAGAAAGATAGTCAACTAATCTTGGTCGATTTTAAATTCCACTTATTCATTGTGAGTATCTGGAGGAAATAACTGACTTTTATATATTAAAAGCATATTTGGTCAAAGGAGCAAAGGCAATATGATGACATAATAGTCTTTTCACAAATGGTATTGAAATAGCTATACATCTACAAATCCAGAAAATGAGCCTTGCACACACCTTTTACTCATTACAATCATTAACACAAAATGTATCAAGGCCAACATTTAATAAAGTTATGAATCCCCTAGAAGTTAATATTGAAGGAAAACTCGATGATTTGGGATGTCATTTTAGAAATGACGTTTTACATAAAATGAGATAAAATATTTTAATTGGCATGCTATGCTTAATTTAAATAAATATACTTTGCAAAGGACAAATTTAAAGATTATAAGAAGGCAAGAAAATGGGCCCAGAGAGATAGCACAGTGGCGTTTGCCTTGCAAGCAGCCGATCCAGGACCAAAGTTGGTTGATTCGAATCCCGGTGTCCCATATGGTCCCTGTGCCTGCCAGGAGCTATTTCTGAGAAGACAGCCAGGAGTAACCCCTGAGCATTGTCGGGCATGGCCCAAAAACCAAAAAAAAAAAAAAAAAAAAAAAAAAAAAGAAGAAGAAGAAGGCAAGAAAATAGAAAATATTAGCAAAAAGTACAAAATATTGTGCATAATAGTAAAAAAATATTTTATGAGCTAATACTTTGTCAATTTTTCTTTGTTTTAATATAAATTATTTAAAGACCAGTAATCATAGTTGGCATAGTTGGTCATAATACATTTACTTCCAAGTATATGGGAGCAAATTTATTAAAAAAAGAAAAGGAAGGAAGGAAAGAAACTGGAGAATATGATTACAGCAACAAGAAAATTAGTGAAAATTATTGTATCTCACAATGAGGACATTAAGCTTTTATTAGATTTATTAAGCTCTTGTTGCTAGTTGATCATTCTGTTACTTCTTTTGCTTCTGAACATTAGGTGTCTTCACATACACATTGGTATCTAAATTGGTGTGTTCCTACAGGGATGACAATATTTTTCAAAATTGGAGTTGTCACACAGCTGTGCATGTACAAAGAACTTTTAAAGCTTTTGCAAAGAAAATAGTCTTAATAAAAGTAAACCAAGCTATTTAATACATACCTCACCAAAGACAATGTGTGACTGGGAAATTGGCACATGAAAAGATCATCATAGCAGGAATACAAATTAAAACAACTTACTACTGCAGACCTTTTAGAATGACCTAAACCCAGAGCACTAAGAGCACCCAACTTTGGCATGAACTTGGAGTAACAGGAATGCAATCATGGTTTATGCAAGTGCAAATGGTAGGTCCATGCTGGAAAATAATTCTGTGACTTCTTACAAAACTCAAATTTCTCGCCCTATGATCCAAAAACTATGTTCCTTGGTACTTATCTAAAGGATTTGGAAACTTATGTCCAATGTAAAGATCTAGATGTGAATGTTAATAAAATCCGCACTCATAGCTGCCAACATTTGTAAGAAACCACTATTCAGCTACTATAAAAATAAAGTTTAGTAGATAGCAAGTGAAGAATCAGTCAAATGCTAAAAGGAAGTGACTAATCTCTGCAGAGATGCCAAGTTGACGAAAATCCTGAGTACACCAGTTTGGGGGTTGAGAACTCTACGTCCTCTCAGAGACTTCCCTAGCCTCCCCCAGTGGAACTGCCAGAAGCCCCAGGAGCAACACCTATATCCCAGTCACCACCTTATATACAACACAAGCTTCACCAATAATCTCAGTAGAGAAGTCAAGCCATTAAAACTCACATGGATGCTGGTTTTGGGGTTGAAAACTTTGGGGTGCCCATGGTAAGGCATTCAATCCCCAATCCTAGCAAGCAGCCATTGCCATGCAAACCATATAATGGCCCATTTCACTGTCTCATGACTAGTAAGATGCCAAGCTGATAAGTCACAGGGACCAGTTGTCAAGCTGAAAACTCTGGTCCTCATCTGTGACTGCCACCTTCAACTTCTGCAATCCTGACAGCCCAGTAGGAGCACAGAAAATTAGGAGTGAAAGTATCCTAGAAGCCAACTAAGCTCAGTGAGCTAAAACACTGAAGGCTCAACTAGCAATCAACAGTTCAGCAAACCCTCATCCAGTGACTTAATGACCCCATTGTGTGATAGAACAATTTTCACAAGTTCTCTTTTTTTACTGACGTATTTTTTGATAAATCTACTAGCTATTTTGTTGTAACAAGCAATATCAAGTTACTTTGTGCCTGCCCAGGGAATGAATGGAAACTGGGGACAATGGTGGAAGGAAGATAACACAGGTGGTGAGACTGATGTTGAATGCCCCAACCAACTGCATTATGATCAACTTATAAATCATGGTATTTAAATAATGTAAAATATATAAAATCAATAAAGAATGAAAATAAGTACAGTCCTAAAACATAAAAAAAAAACAGGGAGAAATCTTATTACTAAATAAAAGAAATCTGAGAAGCCCTATTGTGTAACTCCAACTGTATGATACTATATTTTTTCTAGCAAACGGGATAAGGCTATGGAAATATTTTTAGTGGTGGTTGGTTGCTCTAATGATGATTATATTATCATTTATTCAAACCAGGGGTCTCAAACTTGCGGCCCGCGGCCCGCAAACGGCCCTCCATACGACATTTTGTGGTTCTGCCCTAGAGGAATCGTTTTTGTTTTGTTTTGTTTTGTTTTAGTTGTTTGGGTCACACCCCCCAATGTTCAAGGCTTACTACTGACTTTGCACTCAAGGATCACCCTGACGTTGCCTCCTGCGGCCCCCAGGTAAATTGAGTTTGAGACCCCTACTTAGAGTATTCCTCACCTTGTGTGAACGAGACATATAGAGTGGTTGTGATACACTTACCATGGGGGGGGGGGTGGTGGTCATGCTAATATGAGGCAATTCCATACATGTGCATAGAGAGTAGCAGAAAAATCTTTCTGTAACTCACCTCAGTTTGCCATGAATATATTGCTTCCAAAACAGTCTAATAACAAAGGCACTCTGGTTAGTATTTTCTTCCTCCCTTTATTCACCTTGGCTTTTTCCTGGCTATCTATGTATTGCTTATAGATAAATGTATGTATTCTACTCCTTTCTTCCTTCCGAATGAAATAAAATAGATCTGGTGAGTGAGAGAAGTGTTAAAATATCCCAGGCATTCACTTGTTGCCCATTTTGTTCCTGAGTAGAGTGTTTATGGCTGTGTGTCTGTTTACAATTAAAATAAAATAAACAAGATAAAAAGCAGCTTTGTCGTTTGCTTAAAGAACAAACAAAGACTTTCGAATAAAGTTTAGAGTCCAAGTCTAAAATCATTTTTAAAAAGTTTGAGAACTAGCTATTTTTATTGTTCAGTATTTCTCTTTGCTGGTCACCAGCACTCTTGTGCATTACTGTTATTCAAAAGGGCATTTCTCCTCCTCTCTCTGCCCAGACCAGACATGAATGAGCTATGTTTACTATGTGCCTCAGCCCCACTGAGCCGGGACTTGCAAGGTTCCAGGCACAGAACAGAAACCAGCAATCAAAGAGGCAGTGCAACATAACTCACATCCAAAACCCAGAATTGGAGTGGGGAAGCTGACAGGCATCCATGATGGTTTAGACTCTCTAGGGGTTCATAGTGAAATGAATGAGTGAGGAGGAAGGGGAAAGAAGGCTGTACTATGGGGAGACCAGTAATAAGATGCAGGGACCATATCAAGAGTGATCCTGTGAGAAAATGAGCAGTCTTTATAGCAGGGAGAGATGAGATTGGGGAACCCCGCCCCCAGTAAGCCCCAGAATAAGCTCCTCATTCACCTGGGAGTCTGATCATTGAGCTGGGGCTGGGGAAGAACTGCACCATTAAGAAAAGGATGACAGAGCTGTGTTTGGTTTTTCCTTATTCAACATCATTGAGCAGGGTCCATTTCTGCACATTTAGAATTAAACGTGCGATAATTGCCAAGCCCTAGAGATTGCGCGGGGGATGGGCAGGAGAGCACCATGCCTATGGATGCATGGGGAGTCTGTAAATTTCCAGAAGCAGGCCTGGTCTCCTCCTATTTTTATTGTTTGGTTTGGAGTGGGGGTTGTTGTTTTGGTTTTGGTTTTGTGTCATAAGGTTTTACCAACCCCCAGTTCATGTATGATCTCCTGAGGTCAGACTAGCAAACCTGAGCAGAGGATGGCAGTGGGATTTTACAAAAGGCAGCTCTGTGTGAACCACAAAACATTTGAACGTCTTTATTTCCCCAGGAACTGAAGCTGCAGAGCTTTGGATATACACAGAATCAGCTAATGTGGTGTCTGACTGCCGTTCCACTGGTTGGAGCAGACAGGCTGTGGGAGAGCGAGCAGCAGAAACCTTCCACTTGGGAAGCCAAAGCTACAGAGAACAGTTGGGGTCCTGTGTTGGATGCCCTCTGTGATACTGTTCCCAAACCACCTGGCAGATGGAACCCCTGTAGAGTTATTTGTAATGGAGGATCCAAAGAGCAATTGTTTGGAGATTCTCCTTGAGGATGAAAGCTTTGGAGACACCACCACACCAGAGATAGGAAAGAACAGCATAAAGAGAGGCACCATTTGCCAACATTAATGACTCCTAACCAGACTTGAATCTGGGCTGTCCTTCCTTCCTAATAGACAGCTCTGATTAAAGGAGAAATTACTTATCAACACTGTGTTATTCCCAAAGCATTTCTAAGCCCCAGTGTTCATGCTTATCTTCTTGGTGCCTCAACCTACTCCCAGGCTATTCTTTTTCTATAGTCCTGTTACCCTGTAGATATCCTAGTCCCTCTTGTCCTTTATAAACATTTTTGGAAGGGAATAAAGGCCCTCTGGTCATCAGCCTGGAACCCTTTTCCCCAGATCATCTGCTGGTGGGAACATCCTTGGTCCAAGTTGACCCTGGCCAGCTGAAGGATTGGATACCCCCAGTCTGGACATCCTCAGTCCCAGTCTGTAAGGCTTTAGCATCAGAGGAGAAGCTGCATTCAGCTTCTTGCCTGAGTCAGACCTGCTCCTTCAGCACTACATGAAAGTTGTAGTGATGGGGTTGATGGGCCTCATCTAGACCTCCCAGCCCAGGTCCAGTTGCTCTCTGCTAGGCATTCCCCACTGGCCCTGGTAGGCTCCAGCCTGCAGTTCTGCCAGCTTTGCCCAAAGAGCCTGGGTGGAGAGACTCCCTAGAGGACAGAGAGCAGGCAGGAGGAAGCTGTTCCTGTAGCTCTGGCTTTATTTCCTCCATCAGCCCAGCTTCACCTAACAGTCCAACTGTGCCTTCTTTCCCATTTCTTTAAGAAGCGAGCCACTTATATGGTTGTCACTGCAGGCTGACTTCCTGTCTTGGGATAGTATTTCTTGATGACCCTCTGTTCCTGTACTCCTATTCGGTTCTCTAGATAGACCAGATGTTCTGAGCAACTGTTCCTTTCAACCCTGAACCAACTTAGTGCAAACCAACACCAACCCACTGAGAGGGCCTTGCACCCCATTAATTTTGCCATGAAGAAGTAATTCTCCTCTCAGAAATACTAAAAGGGACTAAATTTTACCATGATTCTCATGTTTACTCCCTCTTATATTTGGAGTCTGGTATCTGTCACCCATAGCTACAGAAACTATGGGTCACATCTGGAAGTTGGATAAAGCTTTATGTAAAGTCCATTAGTCTTTGGGGACTTAGCTCCCTGAAGTTTAGTCACAGTCATGTAAACCTTACAGGGAGTGGCCAGGAGCTGCTTACATGGAAATTCAGGGCACAGGACTTTGAGGATTTTTTTTTTCTTTTTTTTGTTTTTGGGCCACACCCGGTAACGCTCAGGGGTTCCTCCTGGCTATGTGCTCAGAAGTTGCTCCTGGCTTGGGGGACCATATGGGACGCCGGGGGATCGAACCGCGGTCCGTTCAAGGCTAGCGCAGGCAAGGCAGGCACCTTACCTCTAGCGCCACCGCCCGGCCCCATGTGTGAGGATTTTTCTAGTCAGTGTCTTTCTCCTCAGTCTTCACATCCACTGTGGAGCTGACCTTTCATTCTTTTAACACTGGCTTCCATGCTTATTCCCTGTACTTCTTTGGTGAGAGTCATGTCTTGAATGGAAATTCAGGGACAGAGTATTGTGGGAGCTAGCAGGGGGAGGAGACAGTTTCAAGAAAGGCTGAGAAGTGTGAATGACTAGTGAATGGTGATACAAGACTGAACTGGATGGAAAGAAGGCTCCAAGACTAGTGCACAGAGATGGTGTTGAAAAATCAGCAAGGTCAAAGAGTCCAGCCATGTTGGCCCTGGGCTCTTCTATGCTGAACTCATCAGGAGCAAAACAGAGAGAACTTCACAGGGCTATATTATTACTGCCAACCATACCTTTTGAGTATTGGTTTAGATTCTTTATCTTTTATTATTGTTTGCTTGTTTGCGAACCTATGCTCTGCAGTACTCTGGAATTCCTTCTGACTCCATGCTCAAGGAGTACTCTTGGCAAGGCTCAGAGGACCCTATGAATGACATAAATTAAACCTGGTTTAGCTGTATGCAAGCTCCGAATCCACTGTGCACTTTCCCCATTACTATTTTATAATAAAAAATGGGAAACACTTCATTATCATTTGGGAAATGGGCAGAAACAGTCACAAACAGTCACAAAGATTTTAATCCTGTAGTTTACTGTGATTTTAGATCTGAGAATATGATGCAGATGAAAGGGGCTGACCTTGTGGCAGATGCAGGGTAGGGAAATGAGCATGACCTGGCTGCCCAGGGGCTGCCTGCCCATCCACATGGCTTCAGTAATGTTTCCACCATCCTTTGCCTCTGGTCCAGGAGTCTCATACCTTCTGAAGTCCCTTACAAGGCTGGGCTGTGTGACTGCAATCAGACTGCAAATCTGCTCTGTGTAAACTCAGTCAAGTCTCTGCCCTGCACCCTTCTGGCCAACAGTTCTAACACCATGGAAGAGCCTCCCAAACATCAGTAAAGAAAGCCCTGGAACTCTCTAGTGACACAAACTTAGGTCATATACACAGGTTGATGTAAATAGTGCAGTTGTATTGCCATACTTGGATCTCTGGAACTTTCTGAATATTTGGGCTCTCTTTCTCTACCATCTGTAGGTGCTCCTCTTCCACAGGACAAAGGGAACCAGGTATTTTTTCTGACTGTATCAACTGGTGTGAGGACAGTTTATTACCACAGAGCTCAACATCCACTTTTCTGCAAGCTAAGAAAAAATACTAGAAATGTTCTGCAGTGATTTATCTATGTCTGAAACAGCATCTTCATGATCCAGCCAGCTCAGCTGTTCTGGAGTAATGACACAGTGGTGTATTAGGAGTGTGGAGGTCATCCCTGTCTTCCAAGAGCACCTCTAAGCCAATTTACCCCCTTTTCCTCAGGGCCACGCACTTTCTCCCAATTTTACAGTGTGAGCAAGAATCATGGTTTGTGTTTTATTCCAATGTTGGTGAAGAGCCCTTTTCTGGTTTGTAAGCAATTTAAAAAGTAAAAGTTGAGTCTCTTTCCTTCATCAGACAGGAATGACCTTGAAGCCAAATCTTTTGCTATTGCTCTTGCCAGGATTGGAACAAAACAGACCCCCTAGTTTGCTGCTGCTGCTGCTATTATTGTTGTTGTTTTATAACTTCTTCTCTTCTCCTTTCTGTGATTGACTTCATCAAGGGAGTTGTCAGGACCCTGTGTCTGGGAGCAATTTTTGGACAACACTTTGGTACATGGATGATATTAGGAGTGTAGAAACAAGTAAATGGGCTTCAAGGGATTAGTATTGTCATTCATAACAATAATATTTCAGCTAAGAGCTAGGAGTGTGGCAGAAAGGCTCAGGGAAGAATAGTGGAAAGGGGTCTGCCTTTAGAGCATTCCAGATGCTTGACATGGAAGCTGCTGAACCTCCATGAAAATGCTCAGGTGCTGAGGAGGTGAGGTTCTGGGAGTCCAGGGTGCTCATTCAGGCTGAAGAGTCATCCCTGATGGAGTCTAAGGTCTGTGCACACTGCACACTTTTCTACATGAGGGTCCCTCAAACCTACATTCGGCACCACCATCTTGATGCCGAGGGCTGTTGACAAATCTGGCATCATCCTTTTCAGTGCTGGGTGCTTTCCTGCCTCACCTCTGGGTAACTGACCCTGGTCCAAATATGCCTTTGCTAGCTACTTTCTTCCCTATAGCTTCTCTCTGACCTCTGAGCTGTGTGACTCAGCTGAGATCACCATCTGGCATCTTCTACAGAGGGCCTCATCCTACTTCCTTGGCATCTTGAGTCAAAGAGGAAACAGAAGGTAGACTTGTCCAGGTTCTGGGATCTTTTTGAAAAGGCAGCTATTGGCTAGTTTGGCATGGGACATCTATATCCCTCCAAAGATTAAGTGCTGACAGCTTTTCTAAGTCTAAGCTAGGAGCTAAGGATAGATGTCTCCTGCCCATAGAGCTCATTCACTGCAGAAGCACTTACAGAGTCAGGAATGCCCAGTGGGAGACCAGGTCTTTGACAGTGCATCTGTGTCTTGCAGGAATTCTTCTTTAAATGTGGAGCACACCCAACCTCTGACAAGGAAACGTCAGTAGCCTTGAACCTGATCACCACCAACAGCCGTGCCATCACCTGCATAGCCTGTACTGATATCAGGTAAGGAAGAGCCTCCCAGAGTTAGAGACTGGATCCTGATTGGATGCTGGTGTCCAAGTGGGCCGGTTGTCATGCTCTTGAAAATGTCAAGTCCTTCCTTCCATCCATGGACAGGGGAAGGATGACTGAGGTCTGAAAATGGTGTCATTTTAGTGCATCTTAAGAAGCAAACATGTAGGTTATTATATTTGTGGGTTCACAAGTGAAATGTAGACACAATGCTATTAGGAGAAACAGAATATTTGGCCCAGAAAATTCCATTTTAAAAAGTCATTCATTCTCACACTCTCTGGATACTACATCCTTTGCTGATTTTATGCAGTGGCTTTATGTCTGCCCCAACCCAAAGAAGGGAAGAGACTACTTTGCTATCTCTTGTGAGACTAGAAGAATCCCTGAAAGTAGCCTATGAGGGAAGCAAGGAGAGAAATAACTAGTTGTGAATTATACTTCTGGATCAAGGGCAGTGTGAGAAACATCAAGACAGACTTTGTCTGCAGATTAGAGGGGAAAGGACAGAGTTCTTTTCTCAACTATTCAATTGAGCCAAAGGAAAGAAATTACTTTTATGACATCTTCTTTGGGGTGGGCCAGAAGTTTCAACTGCAACTCTGGTGAATCTCTGTGAAACAAGATTCTCAGTGAAATGCCACAAAGAAGGAACCAATAAACTCAAAGATTATTTTTATTACTGTACCAGACTTTTAAGCAAGGAGCCATACCTAGTCATTGAAATTTCTTCTTTGGCCATTAGTGCTGTACTATCTTTGGCCTATTAATGTTTCTTTAAGTTCTGGATTTGGTGGTTCCTAGGTATTCCCACCCTTAATAACATGATTCTCTTTAAGCCATTGAAACAGTGGGTTGATCAGTAATAGCTTAAAACTCTGACCACCTATGAACCAAGTATATTTCCCAGGAAAGATAGGAATTGCCTTTCATTCTGTGGCCTGGTTAGTCCCTACTTGACTGGTGCTCTCATAGGGTATGACCCCAGGGGCAGCACTTTGACCACCCTGTGCCAGATGAATGAGCCCATGGGACCAGCACTTCCACATGTTAGATATACAGCCAATTCCTCTGGACTTCCAGAGGTGGCCCTGGACAGTACTGAAAACATAACTGAAAGGTAGTTGAAAGCTCCTTCCAGCATTTCAGAAGACACATTATCAACAGTGTTTTTTTCTAAATAAAAAGTCAGCGCATCAGCTCATATTTTTCAACCTTCCATTAAACCTGCTAAAAATGACATTAAAATATGTAATAGTGGCATGTTCTCTCTCCGTGGACTTCCCTTCATGCTTCCTGCTGTTAAGTGGTCACCTTAATATTAATATCTTACCTCCCCCATCTTTGAAGAAAGTGTTCCAGCTTCCATTGATAACAAATAATATTGTCTGTGGTAGTACAATATCATTCCTGTTATTACACCAGGGTAGGGTGGATGTTAAGTAGAAGCTGCTGTGTCCTGGTAGGTTGACATGTGTGTATGTATCAATCACCTGGTTGAGTAGGACCCTCTTCCTGCAGGAAGCAGAATGAATGCCTCGTGATCTTAGAGTAAAAAGGAATATGATGAATATATACATAGGACAGTTGCAAAGTCTCCCCCAGAACACCCCGATTGTTCTGAATTGGATTTGGGGGTTTGTTATGAGTGTTTTCACATGGTCATCTTATTTTTAATTTAGAAGCAATTCATTTACAATAAACTACAAAGAAAATTGGAAATTTACCCTCATAGTAAGACTCAGGTTTAATTTTCTGGCACCTTTATTATGCCTCATATCTGCATATACATGTCATGCATATTATATATGTATACATACATGCACATGAATGTCATGTGTATATAATAATATATATTATATCATGTTAGTTTTGGATCTGGCTTTTACTAGTCCTATTCTATCATTTGGGCATCTTTTGTTTAATCATCTCCCTATTGCTAATGATTTGAATTGCTTCTAACATGCATGAATATACTAACAAAAGGCTGAAATCTGTCATTTTATATAAGTTATTGACTTTATGCTCTCAATCTAAGAACATAGTCAGAAAGGTCACTGGCATTGGGGATATTTAAGGGACTTGGTACTTGTTGCCAGATTTCTTTCCAAACATTTTATCTTGTTCAGATTGTGATTGTCTGTGTTTCAAAGGACATTTTTGAACATTGTGTTCATAGTTTAGCCATTACCCCTTTGTTAGGGGAAATCAATTTCTTCATAAATATTTGTATTTATTATCTTTTACCAGGAATTCAAGCATTTTGCAAGTGTTTATTGGTATTTGTTGTGATTAGGAGAAAAGGCTTTGGGAGGATCATGGGAATATGACCCATCTCAGCGATTACTTTGTCATTCCTGACATCACTGTGCCCTTTCTTAACATAAGATGCGTTGACCTTTGAATTTCGTTAAACATTTTTGTTGGATTCTGATTTTTATATTGTGTTTGCTCCTGGTGATAGAGTAGAAGATATTATGAATTATGTATTTGAAAATAAAATATGGGGTGTTTTGTATATTTTAGGTTTATTTTGCTTTTTATATATGCATGCTGATTGGACATAACTACTGAATAGATTAAAATTAGAGAGAGATTTAAATAACTTAAATACATTTCTGTGTAGCCCTTTTAATTCTAATCAATTAAAAATTGGGGGACTAAAATAATAGTTTGATAGTTAACATGGTTGCCTTGCTTGTGGCCAACCCCATAGGGACCCCCAAGCAGCATCAAGAGTCACTCCTGAGCTCACCACCAGGAACAGCCCCTGAGCAGCACCAGGCCTAGTCCAAACACTGTCCCCATCCCCCCAAAATGTAGCTACTTTATTTTCTAGAAGATTGTGGGTATACAAAATTATGAAAAAGGTACAGAAATCTTGCATAAAACACACATATTCTGCTTAATCACCTCACACTTTTAATGGCTCACATAGTTATCATTAGTCAAAGATGACACTATATGTCTAAACTATCAAAAGTTCATAGTTCACATCACATAGTTTACTTTTGATATTCTATAAATTTGGACAAGTGGATGAGAACATATATAACATCACTGTGATATAATACAGAGTATTTTCACTGCCCTAAAGATTCTTTATGCTTAGTCCTGCACTCCTGGAAACTGCTGGGTTTTTTCCTGTCTGCAGAGTTGCCTTTTCTAGAAAATCATGCTGTTAAAATAAATATGGTGTGTAAACTTTCCAGACAGATTGCTTTCATAAAATATATGTACCTGAGGGTTCACTGTATATTAATATCATGGATTCATACTCATTTATTCTTAGTAATGAATTTGGGGAAGGCTCTATGACCTGTGTCTAGGTTTACTTAATCATTGATTTTTGTTTACAAATGTCTACTGTCCCAATACTGCATCTTTAATATATTATATTGCCTTTGTTCCTTTGTCCAAGATTAGCTAGCCATATTTATTGGATTCTATTTCTGGGTCCTATATTCTGTTGCTTGATATATTTGTCTGTATTTTTGCCAGTACGACACTGTCTTGATCACTGTAGCTTTGTAGTAAATCTTCAACTCAAGTAGCATAAGCCCACAACTTTATTTTGCTTCCATATTGTGTCAGCTATTTTTGAGTCTCTTTCTTTTTCTTCAAGTAAACTTGAAAATATATTTATCAACAAGTACTTCCTGGGACAATTATTTAATTACTTTGACTTTGTAGATCAAGCTGAGAAAAATTTTTTTCTTGACAATATTAGCTTTCTCTCTCCCTATTAAAATGAACTATATTGTCATGTAGTTCTGTTATTCCATTCATCAGTATCTGTAATTTTCTTCATCTACATAGGTAAAACTTTTAAATATTTTTATTTGTTTAAAGAAAATGCATCACATGGTTGACATAGTTGATCATAATATATTTGTTTCCACACAAGTAAATTGGAAAAATAAACAAAAAATAGAAGAGAAGAAAAAAGAGAAAGGAAAAAGTACAGTAACAAATACATTTGTGAAAATTATTGTATCTCTAGTGAAGTCATATTACAATGGCAGAAGGTTAAGCAAGCTCTTTTTATCTGTCTATTCTGTTAAATTGGGGTGTTCCTTTAGGGATGACAGCACCAAAGAAATGAAGTTGTTCAGATATTCAAAGCATTATTACTGATAATATGACTTTTAGAACCACATTATCAATTGCCAGAATTCCCAGAAGGAGGAAGATATGGGAGTAGGGTGTAGGGTACCCACACTTTCTCTAAAACATCCTAGTGGTATCAATCCAAAAACCAGGTTACCTGAAGTGTGGTCAGTTTGGTGTTACTGCAGGGAATCATAGAGGATCAGTGATGAGCAGAGCCATAGGATAAATGACAATCCTGGAGGCAGCAAGCATGGCTTTGGCAGGGTAGAGGATTGGCCCACCCTCTCCTCCCTAAATGGTCAGCTTTTGGCTGTGTGAGCCAGTGTAGCCATAATCTTTCACAACTCAGTTTAAATATCATTTGAGAAAAGATTGAGTTTATGGAGATGACCCATTCAAACAAGGTTATTTTGTGGGCATGACTCAAAACTTTGAAATATTCATTAGCCTTATACTCAAGTAATTTATTTAGGGTAGTGGGAGTAATACTATAGTAGTATTGCACTTTGACTTTCAAATTGTGCTTGCTTATTTTTGAAACATAGAGTAGCAATTGACTTTTACAAATTAAACTTGTATCCTTCAACATGACATAATCTCATATTTGGATCCAGGAGTTCTAGTTGTTTGTGATTCTTTCAAATTTTCTATATAAATTACCATGCAATCTATGAACAAAGAGTTTCTTGTCTTTTATCCCAATCTATTGACTTTTGTTTCCTTTCCTTGTCTATTGCATTATCGAGTTCTTTGAGGATGATGTTAAAAGGAATGATAAGAGGGGAATCCTTTCCTGTATTTGATCCTATTGAGCTTGTCACAATTAAGAAAGATGTCATCTGTGGGGAACTATAGGTGGAGCTTATAAGTTAGAGAAAATTCCTATCTAGTCTAGATTACTGACTTTAAAAAATTTTTTAAATTAGTGCGTTGAATTCTTTTCTGCATCTATTAACAATCATGCAAACTTTTTTTTTTTAGTCTATTGACATGATATTGCATTTTGAATATTGCAACAGCTTTACATATCTGAAAGAAATCCCACTTGGTTGCTATATACAATTCTTTTTGTAGTTAGAGTCAATTGGTTAAATTGGTCAATTGGTTAAATAGGTTAAAACTTTGTCAAGTTTTTTTTAAATCTGTCTGAGAGAGAATAATCTTAGTATCCTCACAATATCTCTAACATGCTGTACTTAGCATGAATGATCAGATTTCTAGTTTCTGAAAGAGTGTAAAGAATTAATAGCATTTTTATACTCCAATTTTAGTGTGCTTTACAAACATATACTTTAATAAAAAGAGATCAACATTTCTGCTACTAGTCATAATTGAGATACAAAGAATGTGAATGCTACTAAGCTAACTTCTGATTTTAGGACTTGGCTTTTCAATTTCCCTATCAAATCCAATTATTGAAGTAAGTATTCTAACAAGGCTCTAGCTGGTTTTAAATGGCCGTGACAGGTAGAAATAGCTCATAACGATACTTGTAAATCTATAGTATCATTTGAAAAAAAACACTCACTTCGGAACACATCTGCTGACAAATGCAGCAATAAAAATAATGCTGTGGTTTTAACATGTGAGAAAATGTGGCAGAGACATGTAGTAGTTATTTTCAGATGTTAAAGGTTCTATTTTAATGTAGGTCTTTTGAATGTGTCTTTTGAATTCCCTTTGTATAGAAGTCATTTTTCTTTTTCCTAAAGGGTTATCTGAGAACTCAAGCTTTCTGAGGCTTCATTGTAAAGACTTCAGGCCTTCCAGACTCTCTATAGCCACAGTAGTGTGTTGGTTTCTATTGACTCAACGTTATCAGTGGGTAGTTTTAAATGTGTGAATAACAATGACTTTAGCCAAAGCCAAAGTATGAGCCATGATCAAAAAGCCCAGTGCGTGGAGGTAGAAGGATCATTTTGTTAGATGTTTTCAGCAGAAATGACACTTAGAAACTTCAAAACTTTCCTGGATTTCCAGTTTGACTCAGGAATCATGATGTTAAGCCGTAGAAAAATTAGCAGGATTCAGTGGAACAACCACTACCTGACTTGAGACTCATCCTAACTCGGGCACCCAGAGTAGAATAGGTCTGGTCTCCTGTGATCCTGTTTGCAAAATTCAAAACACCCATAATAAAAAAATCCTTGCTATCACTTCCATTACCAAGCAGTGCAAATGTCCTCTTGAGCTTTCCCTATTAGTCTTCCAAAGTTGCTTGTGCCTCTGTGCACTTCCTTCCCTTAAGATATATTCCTCACATATAGAACTACATGTAGGTGAAACACTCCAGGACATTGAGACTAAAGGCATCTTTAAGGAGGAGACAGCACTTTCCAAGCAAGTGGAAGCAGAGATAAACAGATGGGACTATATTAAGCTGAGAAGCTTCTGCATCTCAAAGGAAATAGTGCCCAGAATACAAAGTCCACCCACTGAGTGGGAGAAATTATTCACCCAATACTCCTCAGATAAAGGGCTAATATCCAAAATTTACAAGGTACTGACAGAACTATACAAGAAAAAAACAACTAACCCCATCAAAAAATGGGGAGAAGAAATGAACAGACACTTTGAAAAAGAAGAAAGACAAATGGCCAAAAGGCATATGAAAAGATGTTCAACATCACTAATCGTCAGGGAGATGCAAATCAAAACTACTATGAGGTACCACCTCAAGCCACTGAGATTGGCACACATCACAAAAAAGGAAAACAAGCAGTGCTGGCGGGGATGTGGAGAGAAAGGAACTCTTTTTCACTGCTGGTGGGAATGCTGTCTAGTACAACCTTTATGGAAAGCGATATGGAGATTCCTTCACAAACTGGAAATTGAGCTTCCATACGATCCAGCTATACCACTCCTAGGAATATACCCAAGGAACACAAAAATACAATACAAAAATCCATTCCTTACTCCTATATTCATTGCAGCGCTATTTACAATAGCCAGACTCTGGAAACAACCAAGATGCCCTTCAACAGATGAGTGGCTGAAGAAACTGTGGTACATATACACAATGGAATACTATGCAGCCATCAGGAGAGATGAAGTCATGAAATTTTTCTATACATGGATGTACATGGAATCTATTATGCTGAGTGAAGTAAGTCAGAGGGAGAGAGAAAGACGCAGAATGGTTTCACTCATCTATGGGCTTTAAGAAAAATGAAGGACATTTTTAACAGTATCTCAGAGACAAGAGAGATGAGGGCTGGTAGGTGCAGCTCAGGACATGCAGCTCATCACATAGAGTGATGAGTGCAGTTGCAGAGATGACTACACTGAAAACTATCATAACAATGTGAATGAATGAGGGAAGTAGAAAGCCTGTCTCGAGTACAGGTGTAGGGGGGTGGGGAGGAGGGAGATCTGGGAAATTGGTGGTGGGAATGTTGCACCGGTGAAGGGGGGTGCTCTTTACATGACTGTAATCATACAACTATAATCATGTTTGTAATCACGGTGTTTAAATAAAGATAAAAAAAAACATACCTCCATAAAATAAAAAAAAATAAAAAAAATAAAGATATGTTCCTCAGTGGCACTCTCTAAATGTAGAAACACATGTAAGACCTAGACATTGAGATGCAGCCCACAGCCTAATTTCCCATAGTTCTTCCAATAGAGAGGGATAATGTTTGAGGTAATTGGGTTTTTTTGGCTTTTTTTTTTTTTGGCTTTTTGTTTGTTTTTGGCTCACATCTGGCAGCGCTCAGGGTTTACTCCTGGCTCTACACTCAGAAATCGCTCCTGGCAGACTCAGTGGGACTATAATGGGATGCCAGGATTCGAACCACCACCCTTCTGCATGCAAAGCAAATGCCCTAACTCCATGCTGTCCCTTCAGCCCTGAGGTTATTGTTTGATATAAGTAGTTTTTACCATTTTCTTGCTCTCAAATTTGTCTTAAAACAAAATCCATTCAGCCTAAGGAGCAATGCTGCCTTGGATTACAGACTTCAAAGATTTACTTGGGTTTGAGGATTAGTAAAGATTTATCTCAAAGTCCATTTGTACTTCTTCCTGGGGTTCCTGCGGGAAGGTAATTTAACTCTCATTTGACAGTATTTGGGAATGCCTCCGTTCATTTATTTTAACAAAGAGGAGAAATGGGGCTCTTAGTTTCTTTGCCTTTGAACACATTAATTCTGGTCTCAGGAGACCCTGTGTTAATTCATATCTTAATTTGGGCTATATTTGGCATTTCTGCTATGATTTATGGTTAAACAATACTTTCTTTTAGGGGGACTGGTTTTGGAGATGTCTTCTACCACGCTTCAATCTTCATTGACCTTCCAGTTCGGTAACTGGAATCCAGTAGTCTGCTGGAAGAGCATTTAACTCTGAATAGGCTCCAAACAAGTTCAAGTAGAACTTAACCAAATTCTTCAGCAGTCCTTAAGATCTGATATAGACATATATATTTCTGTTGTCAAGTCCAAATAGTATTTATTTTTCCAATGTAATATGGCATGCCAGCAGCAGAAGAGACTTGTCTAGACATATTGGGTCAGAGTACCAGGAATTCCTGTTTTACACAGTGTTCCAGACAGCAGTAAATTATAGCACCAAACGTATCTGGCAGTAAGCAGGACCAGGAGTCATAGGAAAATGAAATGTCTCCCCACCCCACCCATTCCTGCCATAATATTTTATCAGTTTTTTATTTAAAGAGTTGTGATTTACACAGTTATTTACAGTTGGGTTTTAGATATACAATGTCTAAATGTCCAGCCTGTCTCCAGTGTCAAACTCACTCCACCAATGTTCCCAGGCTTCATCCCATGCTGCCAGCGTAACAGGCCTGTTTTAAAGTTTGGTGTTCAAATTTGGGTCTTATTTCATTGTGTTGACTCTGACTTGGATATTTAGTTCTGTCCTTTCTTTACCCCACCAAGGCATCTGAGGCCCCTTGGCCCCTTTTCTGTCCTTTCATATTTGTCTTTTTCCTCCTCAACTCAATTTCTTTTCTTCTCACTATATTCTAGATCCTAGATTCTGGAGAATGAAATGCCATAATATGGCTTCTTAAGATCAAAGATCTGTTTTCTAGCTTGAAGTGGCTTGCTTCACATTGACATGGGCAAGTGCATCTACACACATGCATACATCATACACACATGCCCAGATACACACATAATACAAATGCATATGCTTATATATATACAGATATATATACATCTACCCACCCATATTCATGCATTCATATATTCATAAATACATGCACACTGATAAATTTGCTGTATGACTGAAAGAAGAATTCTTTCCTGTGGACTTTCCCTCAGGTTCATTCATTTCAGGGAACATTCCAGAGAAGAAACTTCACATCACTACCAGCTCTTCCTCTGGAGCAGTTGATATGAAACTGCCTTCTTGGAAAGTCTAAAACAAGTGCTTGCTGACCTGTTCTTCTTCACCTAAACTAATTTAAAATTGTCCAAATACCTGTCCCTTAGATAGAGGCAAAGACATTTGTCACATTGTCACAAGGTCATTTCATGAGGCCACCGGGGCTTACAATGGGCACTGTTATTCTATTCTCACATCCTCCAGCTTCTGCACTGTGTGTTTTTTCTCTCGAGTCAAGCACCAGGCTCCAGGCTCTGGGAAGGGAGATTTTCAGGGAAATAGAAGAGAGAAGCACTTAAAGAGCATTGAGCACAGCCCTAGCCTTCTAAAGGCAGAAGGAAGAAGGCAGCTGCACACAGGCCTGTCTGCTCTGCTGAGCTGCAGTCTGCTTGAAGGACAAGGTCCACATTTGAGTGATGAGCCCCAGGGAAGGAGCCTGCCCTCTCCAGCCTCGGTGCAGATGAGATTTAAATCAAGGCTGGCTTATTGGAATTCACGTAAATCGGCACTACGCAGCATGACAAACAGAACATGAGCTCTCGTTAATCTGGAGTCCCTTCTTTCAAAATAATATAAAAATCTCTTGCGGATTTTGTGGAATTTTCTAAAACTGAGTTTAATGCCATGAATTAATCAGAAATCAGTGGAAAATGTGAAGGCACTTGAGGGAGTTAAGAGTTGGGGGGGGATGAGGATGGGAAGCCCAATTTCAGAGGCTTATTCTAAGGATCTACATGACTCCACTACATTGATTGGGACCAGTCCCTTAGGAAAACAGAAGAATTAGTTGATCACCTACTAATAACTGGTAAATGTGAGCCATTTCAGTGTTAATGTCAGTCAGGGACCTTCATTTCTCCTGCAGTGAACCCCAGAGCTTTCAGAGCCGGGTAGCTGCATCGGGGCCAAGGGGGAGAGGCGTCTTGGAGATGTTGCAGATGTCTCTGCACGAACTCCATATACTGCCCTTTTTCATTCAGCTGTCATTGCAGGTGCCCCTCTGGCACAGGCAGAATATTACAGATCTCCTTGGACCAATGTTTATCTGTTATGGTCAGCCTGGCACCATTCAACATGGTGCACACGGCAGATCTAAGCAGCTCAGTTTCTGAGAGGGAGTGTTATGAATATTTAGGTTCCTAAAGCCCCCATGAGGACCTCTCTAGGACTTTGTTCATAGAGCCCTACTATGGAGGAAAATGCCCAGAGAGTCTTCAGACAGGTATTTATGGTTAGAAAAAAAACAGTATGCATGATTTGTGCAAGTGTTTTAATGAGAGGGATGAGATATATCCCACCTCTTTAGACACTCAGAGATGGGAACATCAGTAACAGAGAGGCCTTAATTGCCATTGATCACAAATCTTACAAGATCAAGTGGTAGATAATCAGGTACACCCTAATATACAGAAAAAGGAGTCCTCACTAATGCATACCCAGAATACAAAAACTGGGGTTCTTGTTCCTAAAACATGAGCCCTCCCTACCTTTTTCCCATTGGCCAGATAAAGCGCTAATCAGGCCTGATCAGCGCTTTGTTGCAGATGTAACTTCCAAATTTGACTTTAAACTCTTTTTTCTCACTCTTGACCAAGTACCACACTTTTCAAACTAAAATCAGTCTTCTTCCATCTTTCATTTAGCTGCAGAAGTGGCACATCTATCCCTAACATTGATATTTATGGTCGAGTTTCTAGATCACTGTCCTTTGCTCTGGGGAAAGGGTTTTTAGTTTTGGAGTTACATCTATATTAATATTATTTATACTAAATTATATACTATATATACCATAATATATTAATCATGGGTTATTCACAGCTCTGTGCTTGAGGGTTGTTCCCAACAAAGCTCAAGGGACCAACACCCATCCCTTCATGAGTGCCTATTTCCCACCACCATTTTCCTCAAATACCCTCTCTATCCATATCCCCAATCTGCCATATATGTCAGACACATTTCTCTCTCTCTCTCTCTCTCTCTCTCTCTCTCTCTCTCTCGCTCTCTCTCTCTCTCTCTCTCTCTTTTCCTCCCCTCCCATTTCCTCTTCCTCTCTTTTTTCTTTTAGACACCATGGTTTTTAGTACTGAAGTGGTATCATGCGTATCACTTTACTTCCTTTCAGCACCCAGTTCTTGTCCAAAGTGATCATTCCCAACTATTATTGTCATAGTGGACACCTCTCTGTCCTAACTACACTCCTCATCATTTCTATTTGTCTTTGGATATTATTATCATGCTATGGCTGTTATATTTTATATTCGGCAAATGAGTATGCTTATTCTTTGTCACTCTTTCTCTGACTCATTTCACTCAGATTGATATGCTCATATCCATCTATGTATAAGAAAATTTTGTGATTTCATTTTTCCCTAATAGCTGCAAAATATTCCATTGTGTAGATGTGCCATAGTTTCTTTATCCACTCATCTGTGCTTGAGCACTTAGGTTGTTTCAAGTTTCTAGCTATTGTAAATAGTGCTGCAATGAATATTGGAGTTTAGATGCCTTTTCTGCATTTTGTTTTTGGGTCCCTGGAGTATATTCTCAGGAGCAGTATTGCTGGGTAATATGAAGCTCAATTTATAGTTTTTGAGAAATGCCCATATTCTTTTCCAAAAACGCAGTATTAGTCAACATCCTTACCAGCAATGAATGACTCCCTTTCCCCTGCATCCACATTCTTGATATGTGCCAGTCTCTGTGGGATGAAAGGATATCTTATTGTTTTTTTAATTTGCATCTCCATGATGATTAATTATACAGAGCTTTTTTGTTTTTGTTTTTGTTTTTGGGCCACACCCGTTTGACGCTCAGGGGTTACTCCTGGCTATGCGCTCAGAAATAGCCCCTGGCTTGGGGGGACCATATGGGACGCTGGGGAATCAAACCACTGTCCTATACGGAGCATTTTTAAGTGCCTTTTCGCCATTTGTATTTCATCTTTGAGGAAATATCTGTTCATCTCTTCTCCCAATTTATTGATGGGGCTGTGTAATTTTTTCTTCTTAAGCTTTATAAGTACCTTCCATATTTTATATATTAGCCACTTTACTTATCATATATGTATTGAGTGATTAATTCCTCCCATTATGTGGTGGTTTTTGTACCCTGGCCATCATTTTCTTTGAGGTTCAAGAGCACCTCAAATTTAATGCACCTTAATTTAATGTAGTCCCATTTGTTGTTCTTTGCTTTCACTTGCTTAGTCAGTGGAGTTTCCTGTAAGATACCTTTAGCTTCAGTGCCATGGAGAATTATTCTGATGTTTTTCTCCATGTACTTTATGGTTTCAGGTCTGATACTCATGTTTTCAATTCAATTTTGGTTTCGGGGCCATACCCGGTGAAACTCAGGGCTTACTCCTGGCTATGTGCTCAGAAATCACTCCTGGCTTAGGGAACCATATGGGGGATCAAACTGTAGTTCATTCTAGGCTAGTGTAGGCAAGGCAGACACCTTATGGCTTGAGCCACTGCTCCAGCCCCTTCGATTCATTTTTATTTGACTTTTGTGCATGGTGTTAGAAAGAGGTTGAGTTCATTTTCTTGCACATAGCTGACCAGTTTACCCAGCAGTTTAAGAGACTTTCTTTGCCTTGGGGGCATTTGTAAGTATTCTTATTAATGTAAAATGATATTAGGGGAAGTCCCATATTTCCATCTATACATGTGGTCAGTGGGGTTATAATCCATCATGCCACAGAGCAGCAAGGGAAGGAGAGTTGGCAGAACAAAGAGTCCTGGGCTAATAAGATGTGTTTATGCTCCAAAATGTGCACTGTGCCCCCTTTCTCATATCTTTCAGCCTACATTAAAACCAGCATGGGGCAGACTTTAGATATAAAGGTCAACACTGAAACCATAAAGCATCTAGATTTTAAGATCTTAAATGTCCTCATGACTTCTATGTGGAGGAAGTGTTCCTGAACAGGACATGAAAATCCACTTAATTAGAAGGAATAAAATGGACAAATTGATCCACATTAAAAAATAAGCTTATCCAGAGATGATGGCATTAAGGAATGAATAGATTAACCTCCACATGAAAGTGTTGCCATAACATCAGCAAACAGGGCTTCTGAATATCTGAGAAATGCTAATACATAAATGTAAAAATAAAAAAATGGCAATGTATAAATGGGCAAGACACTATACATAAGATCAAGAAATAGTCAAAAGTGGGAAATGCAAATGGAAACTATAACATGGCCTGGATCATCTTTAGGAGTGATCTGAATGCAGAACCAAAGTGAACCCTGAGACAACTGGATGTGCACTTGGGACTCCCCCATCCCCTAAAACAAAACAAAACCCCACAAAACCATAAGATATTATTTCTACTTCTACAGTAAAGCAACTCAAAATCAGTACTAGTCACACCAAATTTGGATCAGAAGCAACTGAACTCTCTCCCCTATCCTCAGGGGATAAAATTATACAGTCCTTCTATTGTAGTCCAGAACCTACAAGTGCTGGAAGAATATTGTCTTCACAACCACGGAGTCGACTTTTGAGGCCAATCAAAAATACACACACAGTCACCAAAATGGCAGGTAAAGAACATTCTCATGGTTATAATCTAGGAGAGATGAATGCTTGGAATGAACCATGCACATCACTAAGAGCTTGAGGAATGTGTTTGCGAAAAGAATCTCTGAGTGTTGAAAACAGTGGGTTACACTAAAATGCCTCTCTGCCTAATGGTGAAAGAACAAACCAGTCCCTCCTTTGGAGTTCTGATCTGTCCCTTTCTTCTTCCTGCTGCTACTTCTTCCCTTTGACTTCATGACTTGGTTTTTATGCTAATACTTTACCCTTCTTCGACACCACTGCATTTTATTTCTGGGATAGTTGATTGACTTACTCTGGGACTGGGGAGCAGGGAGTAGTAGCAGGGGCTGAAAAAATCTTGGTGATCTTGGTATTTGTTCAACATCATAGAAGTTCCCTGTGGTCAAGGTGACCACGAGAGTATACTAGAGAGCAAAAGGAAACTTTGAGAAGAATTGAGATTAGGTAAACTCAAAACTTTGTGGGTAACAGATTACTCTTAATCTACCAATGGGCCTATGAATGTGTTCTAGTAAAAACGATTAAAAACAAATACAACTGGGCTGGAGCAATAGCACAGCAGTAGGGCATTTGCCTTGCACACAGCTGATCCAGGACAGACCTAGCTTCCATCCCCGGTGACCTGGGTTTGATCCCCGGCATTCCATATGGTCTCCCAAGCCAGGAGGGATTTCTGAGTGCATAGCCAGGAGTAACCCCTGAGCATTATCGGTTGTGGCCCAAAAACACTTAAAAAATACAATTAATAAATCAGATAATACCTGAGTTAAGGTACTTGTCTTCCTACCTTCCTACCTACATGCAACCCTACCCAGGTTTAATTTCTGCCTCTGAGAATGGTTCCCTGAGTCCCTCCAGGAATTATCTCTGAGCACAGAGCCTGGAGTAAACCCTAGGTTTTATCAGGCCTCAAACCCAAAATGAAATAAAAAGCTTTTTATATTGCATATGTTATCAGGTACAACATGCATTATTTGGAATCAGTAAGCTTATTATTGATAATCTTTAATGAACTTATTAGCCATATTTATCCCCAACATTGTATGCTAGATATAGTTATTACAATGCAGTGAGTTTTTTCTCAATTAAAAAATATGTTGTTGCCAGCAATCTTCAAAGTTATAGTGTGACTAAAGCATTCAAACATTTTCACACTTCCAACTGGTGTTTTGCTGTAGTACAATCACAATATTTGTAATGGAGAATTTTCCTTTACTGCTAGTAAGCTCAGAGAAGATTTTGATAGAAAGTATTCTCATTTTTAATTTTGATTTAAGTAAAATGAGTAAATAGTCCTGACAAAATATTGTCTCAAGTACTGTTTGTGGATTCAGAAAATGTTTCTTTGTAGACATTTTCATAAAGCAGAGCTGGTCAAATAACTTAATTTTATTTATATGTGCTTTTAAAGTTCCATCACTGATTTAGAAAATGTACAGATCTTCTTGATTTTACTTTTCTATGATAAGATTTACAAATCAATCTAATTAAAAATGAGTCACCATAAAATATTATTCTCACAAATTGAAACATTCAATTACAGACTAGAAAAAATTATACATGTATTTTGAATTTTTATCACTAGTTTCTTCTTTTTTCTTTTTTTTTCTTTTTGTTTTTGGGCCACACCCGTTGATGCTCAGGGGTTACTCCTGGCAATGAGCTCAGAAATTGCTCCTGGTTTGGGGGACCATATGGGACTCTGGGGATTGAACCAAGGTCCAACCTTGATCAGTTGCGTGCATAGCAAATGCCCTACTGCTGTGCTACTGCTCAGGCTCCAGTACTATTTTTTTCCTTCATTTTTGCCAATTTCTTGAAAATTGTATTTGGTGATTTTTTTGGCTTGAAACTTCAAGTGATTTGAAAATTGGAGAAAAATCTTTAGTAAAATACTTTGATTAAATACAACTTAATAATTTTTGTCTTTGTTTTTTAATCTTTATTTAAGTACCATGATTACAAGCATGAATGGATTTAAGTTTCAGTCATAAACAGAACACTTAATAATTTTTTTGTTTTTGTTTTGTTTTGTTTTTGTTTTTTGTTTTGGGCCACACCCATTGCCGCTTAGGGGTTACTCCTGGCTATGCGCTCAGAAATCCACTCCTGGCTTGGGGAACCATATGGGACACCAGGGGATCTAACAGCAGTCTGTCCTAGGTTAGCGCTTGCAAGGCAGACACCTTACCTCTAGCGCTGGTGCTCTAGCCCCAATAATTTTTAACATAGTGGTAAAAATGTATAAAATTCTGGTATTTATTCGAGTGGTTCTTCAACCCCCAGCATATGGACCAGTATTGGTTTGCAAATAGACAGGTGAAAACAATTGGTATACCCATGGTTATTATTAGATATAATAACAGATATCATTCTGCACTGTAAAAAAGGCTGAAGAAGGGACCAGAGTGATAGCACAGCAGTAAGGTGTTTGGCTTGCACATGGCTGACCCAGGCGGCCTTGGATGTGATCCCCAGAGCCCCATATGGTCCCCCAAGCCAGGGGTGAATTCTGAGTGCATAAACAGGAGTAACCCCTGAGCATCACCAGGTGTGGTTCCAAAACAAACAAACAAACAAATGAAAGGCTGAAGAAATGATGATTTACACTATTGCAGTTTGAAGAAGAAATACAGTCCTTTGACCCTTCTAGGATCTTCAGGGATAGTTCTAACAAAAGATAGATTAACAAGAGAAAAATAGAAATTTATTAACAAAATAACACATAAATATTGAAGTACCCAGACATGAGTAACTCGGGAGTATTTGAAATTGAGCTTATGTCATTTAACGTAAGCCAAGTTTGAAATAGAATCCCCAATAACTTACAGAAACAATTCCCCCAAATTACTTTGCTTCAATAATCTACTTAAAACACACAAAAATGGAGCAAATCTTGCAATTAATGTTGTTTAGAATTTTCTTTAATACAATAATAAGATTATTTTTTCTAAAAAACAAATCTGTTTTGTTCAGGGCCAAAGCAATAACACAGTAGATAGGGCATTTGCCTTGCATGCAGCTGACCCAGATTCAATCCCCAGAATTTCATATGGTCCCTTGAGCCTGCCAGGAGTGATTTCTGAGCACAGAACCAGGAGTAACCCGAGTGCCACCAATGTGGCCCAAAACCCAAAACCAAACAAAAAAAATTCTGTTTTGCAAGTAATTCAATTCTGCTAAGCAGCCTAATACTAACTGCTACCACTTCACTTTTAGTACATGCCCGAGAAAACTTGGAATCAAAACTCAGTAAATTAATTTAAAGCAGTCATTTGGTCTAAATGAAAATCCTCACTTCACTGGGTAAGATGCAAATGTAACTTCTGAGCTGTGCATGTGAAATTGCATTCTTGGTCCATGGCCTTCCTAAAAGCAGACAGAATGGGTGGTAAATACAGGGCACAAGTTCTTCTGTCTCCTGTCTTAGGTCAGTGATGTTTTTCAGGTTTCTCTACTTAACTCATATTTATGGGATTTACATAACCACCACTAATGTCCCAGAGAAATGGAAATTTGGAGCTGAGGGGCTGATTCATTTATCTGGAGACACATATGGCACATCAGTTACAAGGAGTGTGATTAGTAATCCTTGGGAAGCCAAATCATATGATAAGTTATCTTGGAAAGATGCATGGATCCATGGGAGGGCTTGGCCTGCACCCACATTCAGAGGGAATAATATGAGTGAACTGAGGAACAATGTTGCTTGGGAAAACTTTTTTCATATTAATAGGAGGAATGCTGTGGGACCTTGATTTTTTGGTTTTTGGGCCACACCCATTTGAGGCTCAGGGGTTACTCCTGGCTATGCGCTCAGAAGTCGCTCCTGGCTTGGGGGACCATATGGGACGCCGGGGGATCGAACCGCGGTCCATCCTAGGCTAGCGCAGGCAAGGCAGGCACCTTACCTCCAGCGCCACCACCCGGCCCCGCTGTGGGACCTTGAAAGTATAAAAGAAATCATCAGGGGCCGGCGAGGTGGCACTAGAGGTAAGGTGTCTGCCTTGCAAGCGCTAGCCAAGGAAAGATCACGACCGCGGTTCGATCCCCCCGCGTCCCATATGGTCCCCCCAAGCCAGGGGTGATTTCTGAGCGCTTAGCCAGGAGTAACCCCTGAGCATCAAACGGGTGTGGCCCGAAAAAAAAAAAAAAGAAGAAGAAATCATTGACTATAACAAACTAAACACAAAATGGACCTGTTCCAATAACAGTCCTAAGGGCTAAAGGTATGGGATACATGCTGGAATCTATGATGGAGGGAAGTCCACACTGGTAATGGGAATGGCCCTAACTGACTGTCACTATGTGCCTGAAATACAACTGTAAAAGACTTGTAATTCACATTTGAAGAATCAAATAATTAATGATGGTGGTGGATGGTGAAGGATTTCTCTCTGCCATCCCAGGCCACGTGGCTCCGCAACCCCCATCCAGCCAGCGGGTCCCAGGCCCAGGTGAGCAGCGGAATCAGACTCATCCAGAAACAGGCATCAGGAAGCATCAACTTTATTCATCCCTATCCACCACATGTGTGGTTTCTATCATAACCTTTCAAGCACAGCCATTCTTTGCTAGCCCTGCCTCTTAACTCCTTTCAGGCATCTTCCTTTGACCTCCATCCTGGTCAAAGACCAAAAGAGGCAAAGACCCAAAAGCCAGAGGGCCCAGCAGGGCAGAGCCCCTAATCCCCTGGCTCAAGGGTTTATCTACCTATTCCAAGACCCCTCCCAGGAGTGGGAGGGGTCTTCCAGGTAAGGTCACACCTAATATTCAGTTCCCAAGACCCCTCCCAGAAATGGGCGGGTCTCAGATAGGTACACCTAAATCCAGGGTGGAGTTACACACATTGATCTCAATAAAAATTTTTTTAAATAAAATCATCATGATGCAGGAGAGATAGAGGTTAAAGCATTTGCCTTATATGTATGGAGTTGCTCCTAAAACACATATGGTACCAAGCACTATCAGGAATGATCCCTGAGCACAAAGATATGAGTAAGCCCTAAACATAGCCAGGCGTGGGTCCCCCTTGTAAAAATTCTAAGTAAATTGTGGTAGAAATGAGGTCTTGGAGACAGAAGATTTGTGGAGAAATAAGGCTTCTGTAATAAAAGATCTTCCAAAATGTCAGTGATGAGTTTCTTCAATCTGAAGAACCCCAGGAATCTATGATGGGAACAGGAAGTGGGTCGAATTTCCCTAGATGCAGAAATAAAACAGAGGTATGTGAATTTATTTTACATATTTGTTAGCCATCTGGGGCCTTGACCATGAAAGGGAGCTTGCACAGAAATACCCTGACCTGGGCAGCAGTGGGGCAGTCATGGGCTGCACCCGAGTACCTGAGCTGGCACACAACGGGATCTCACCCCCATCCCAGCACACCCATCCATCCAGGCCAAGGCAAGGTCCTCCCAATTGGATTGATACCTAAGGAAATCTAGGCAAGCTGTTCTATAACTATATGGATCCTAGATAAGGACCCCAGAAAAAAACTGTAATGCCTGAGACGAGGCATTTGTAACAGAGTCAATGTACACTATACAGCTTTTCTAGATAAGACTGAACAAACAGACCGGAACAATAGCACAGTGGGTATGGCATTTGCATTACACACAGCCCACGCTAGTTAAATCCTTGGCATCCCATATGGTACCCTGAGCACCACCACGAGTGATCCCTGAGTACAGAGGCAGAAGTAAACCCTGAACACCATTGGGTATGCCCCCAAAACAAAAACTACTACTGTCCACACCAACCACAGCATCAATTTGCAGGGACTTTGTTCTCCACTTCCTCTCTCGGAATTTGTCACTTACAAATGGTCTCAGTTTACTCAAGTTGCATTCCATTCATCATTTCATAATGCTGCTTTTCTTCAACATGTGCTTCTTTAGATTTCCTGTTACCATGGGTGTTCACTGGCTCTTGTGAATTGAAGGTAAGAATAGCACACCAGTCTCCAAACATCTTTAGTGTCACAGGTCCTTATTTGAGGTTCTCAAAGATCCAACACTAACCTCCATGTCCAGAGCAACCCTGACAACTCATTGCCAGCAACTGTTGGCCTGTGCTCATAGACTCTACACATTCATCCCACCCTTTAGCTATCCCTGTTGCCTGATTGGTTGTACCCAATGTAAATGATGCAAATGAGGTTGTAAAACTTGACCAATCTGATAATTGCCTGCATAAAGACCAATCAGATTGCCTAGATAAAGCAATCAGAGTCATTGGATAACGACCAGTCACATGGAATCTCCAAAAGCCAGTTAGATAGTATATGTAGATGTCCCTACCCCTTGACACTTCCACTGTGACACTCCAGAGCCTATGCTTTGGGGGATGTTGCAGGATCTACTTTTATAATCAGCATCAGCCTCGCTATTGTTATTATTAATTTATAAGTGCACCGTTATTGGGCCATCTAATGTTTTGCTCACCTGAAATGTTTGGTTCATTACTGACACATCTCAGCTCTCTACTTCTCTCTTCTGGGGCCTTGTTGGGAGTTTGCCCTTCTGCACACTTATATGTTCCATTCAGAGTTTGTTTACTGTTGCTTGAAGTAAAAATAATATTCTTGAAAAGTCTCTCTTGGTTGGTCATTTTTTTCTTCATAAACTTTTAGACCATGAACTGATTTTTTTCCCCTGACAATTTCAGAATTAGTTGTCTTTTCTTTCTTTTCCTTTTTTTTTTTTTAAATTCTAGAAAAAGGAAGAAAGAAATGGGGTGGGAGTTTGGTATCCTGACTGAATCCTGAGACTTGAAGTAATCTTTTCCAAGACAAAACTGTGCTCTCTTTTCACTTGAGTGACATCAATTTTAATTTACAAGGAACAAACATCAAACATGTGTGTCAATTGGGTGATTTTTGTCTTAAAAAATTCTGTAGTGACAGATTCCTGTATGCTGAGCAAAGTGAGATTTGCCGTAATTTATATTCTTCCTAGGTAAGAGCACAGCTAACCAGACAGGGAGGAGTTTGTCTTTATTTCTTTAAAGACTTCTGCTTATTCATTCCACATTGCAAGCCTGGGGCTCAGTGTAACCTTCAGTCCTCTCAAACAAAGTGACAGTGTCTCTCCTTTGGACACCTACCCAGGACCACCTGCTGGGGACTTTTTTCCCAACACTTATTTCCGGAATCTCTAGCAAAAGAGAGAAGGTTAATAGTTTAGGGAGTTTGTTTACAGGCCATTAGAAACAATTAGCACCTTGCTTAGATTCAAAGCTCTTCTCCAGAAGGTTGGGTGGCCTAGAAAGGAAACAGGACTTTTAGAAGTATCTATTTTTAGCTCCTCATTAAGGCAGGCTCAGCCATCCCCATCCTCTGCTGCAGTATTTCATATGTTCATCGTTAAGAAATTCTTCATCTCCTCTACCTACAATGAACCAGAAAAACTCATCGTGGATTCAAGAATCCACTTCTTTCTTATTTTGGACTGGAAACTTCCAATCTTTGTGAGATTTTTTTTTTTTCATATTCTAATTTCTTAGTGTTTTCCTTTACATCCCTTTATTTTTCACCTTCCTTCCTTAGAACCCAGTGAGTATCTGGGCACCATCAATCCTGGTTTTGTTTTAGCACCTAAATCATAAATCTGCCTTTTCTTCCTCTTGCCACAACTTCCTTTCTAGCTACAGACTCCACACAGTTCCCACAGGCTCTACCAAGTCCCTGACTCTCCTTACCATGTATTGAAATCTCACTTCCCTGTTGTGTATGTAAATATTTTAGGGGATTATTATGTTACTGACCCTAACCTGATTGGTGATTGTGCCCTACCCTACGGTGTGACCTGGCATTCTGCCCCCACCCTAGGGTAGTACCTGATTCTGCTTCCACCATTGGTTGGTATCTGATCCCACCATTGGGTGGTACCTGATTCTGGGGGATAGAAACAAGGGTCTGTGGAAGGCAAGAGGCTTTTTGCTGGAACTAAGGCTGAGACCTTGGACTTTAGTCTTGCCTACCAAATAAAGCCAATATTTCCACGAGCCTGACTGTCTGCAAGCTGTTTACCCGCCGTTTCACCTCAGAACCGTCGGCTGGACGGGGTGGCAGACGCGTGCTCCGAGCTGGATGGGAAAGACCTCATCCTCCATCCCTCCATCAGTCAACCTCTTCAGGGGCTGACTTGCAACACTTCCCAATGTGTCCTCATTAAGTGGTCTCCCCATAACTGAGAGCCTGGTCCAACCCACATGTCTCTTCCATCACTAATCTTACTTCTGTACTATGTCTCATTGACTGGCCAATCAGCATTGGTCACTTGGGATTTTTAGCTGTTCCCCTACTATACTTCACTGAACAATATCTTTTCTTTTTCTCTCAGCAATGGCAAAGGAAGAACCAATTGGGCATGCAATGGGGGAGGAGGGAATTTGTCTTTTCTCTGTTACGTTCTGCAGCTCCATAGAGAGGATGAGCTACTGTGCCAAATGTGTAACACAAGAAAAAGAAAAAAATATTGCTTTTGTTGCTAGCAGGACATGGGAGTGAGGGAAGGGGTGTACAGTCCATGTCTTTGGTACCTTGAACAAAGGATGAAGAGAGATGGGTGGAATAAGAGGCAGAGAATGACAGAGTGACAGACTTGGGCCAGAGAGATAGCACAGCGATAGGGCATTTGCCTTGCACGCAGCCAATCCACGACAGACCATGGTTTGAATCCTGGCATCCCATATGGTTCCCTATGTCTGCCAAGAGTAATTTCTGAGCGTAGAGCCAGGAGTAACCCCTGAGCACTGCTGGGTGTGACCCCCTCCCCCTCTAAAAAGAGTGTCTGTTAGGCAGACACTTCATATCACTTCACATCACTTCATACTGCATCAGATGTTTGCAAAAGTGCTTTTGAAAGTTGCTAAGATTTAAGGGGTGATTTGATCACTCTAGACAAGAACTGGGTAATGAAAGGAGGTAAAGTGGTATTGCAAAGCACAGTGTCTAAAATGAAAAAGAATGAGGAAGATTGAGTGAGAGAGAGAGAGAGAGAGAAGAAAAGTGCCATAAAGTCAGGCTAAGAGTGTGGAGGAAGAGAAACTTGGGACATTGGCAGCAGGAATTATCCACTGGTGAAGGGATGGGTGGGTTTGGAACATTGTATGACTGAAAATCTGCTGTCGAAAACTTCTCTGTGTATCTCATGGTGATTCAATAATAAATGTATAAATTAATCAATTTTAAAAAGGTGATTTAAGGAAGGGCACTTGCCTTACTCATAGAACCCAGATTTGATCCCTGACACCTCATAAAGTCTTCTGAGCCCCACCATGAGTGACCCTTGAGCACAGGTAATAAGCCCTGAGTGTCACTGGTTATCACCCATAATAAAAATAAATAAAGGTAATTTGAGGGACATCAAAGAGCTTGCGCTACATGTTCAGAAAGTAGTATTCAATCCCAGACACATTGGTTAGTCCCCCCCATTTCCACTACACACACACACACACACACACACACACACACACACACACACATCTAGAAGTAATTCTTCTACCCCTTGAAGCTGGAAGAATCCCTGCAAAAATGTAATTCAGTATGAAATTCTATAACATAAAAAATGCTTTCTAGAATTGTACAGCTGTACTCTTAATTCTTTTTCACAAAATCCATATTTCTGTTGTAAATCAGCCAGAGCAGCCTGTTCATGGTGCAGGCACAATCAGACCTGCTTCCTGGCATGCTCTTTTGACTTGCATTGCTAATCAACTTTCTGGATCATGTGTGGTCCAGGAGAAAATCCTGGACAGAGCCCTAGGACTACCCAGACTGCAGAGCTGAGCTAAGAGGCAGCCTCAGGTGGCCCCCAGAGGGATGGGTCACTGCCTGCAGCAATTTCCTGGCAGCCTGATCTATGAACTGTTGGCAGGAAACAGAGAATCCCTGAGGACTGAGAATGGGCATCTTAGGGAAGTGCCTTGGAACCTAGCAGACAGGTTGGACCCATCATCAGCCTTGGGACCCAATGAAGGAACAGGCCTGAGCTCTCAACAGCTTTTTTATTTTTAACTTATTCTCTAATATGTTAGTGATTTATTGTTTTATTTATTCGGGCAGGGAAGATTTAGTGCCACACTTGGTGGTACTCAGGACTCACTCCTGGCTCTGTGCTTAGGGCTTCCTCCTGGCTCTGACCTTGGGTCTCACTCCTAGTTCTGTGAGGGCTCACACCTGGCCAAGCGCTCAGAAATTATTCTTAGTGGTACTTGTGGTGCTGGGAATTAAACTGGGATTCAATCCAAGGAAAGTACCTTAACTCCTGTACTATTGGCTTGGGCCTTCAGCAACTTTCCTTTAGACTTTTGTAAGCCAGTTTAATAAAATGTTTCTCTCAGTTCAGCTCATATCAAGAGGCATAATTTTTTTCTGAAATTATGTGAAAGTTACTATCTAGCAAATGCGTGTAAAAGTGATTTATATTTTCCATAAAAGCTGTGTACAGACATGTGCACACCGATGTGGCTACACCGTGTATAAGCATCAGTCACACCAACACTGATGCCTGGCTCTGTCCCTCTAAAGCAGGGGTCTCAAATTCGAAGCCCGTGGGCCGTTTGTGGCCCTCTGTACATTTTGTGGCCCGCCCTAGAGGAATCTTTTTTGTTTTGGTTTGTTTTAGTTGTTTGGGTCACACTCCCCAATGTTCAAGGCTTACTACTGACTTTGCACTCAAGGATCACTCCGACTTTGCCTCCTGCGGCCCCCAGGTAAATTGAGTTTGAGACCCCTGTTCTAAAGAGTAAGAGCCATCAAACTGTAGATCACTTTTAGAGAAATGAGACAATGCTGAATGCTCAGCACGTTGGAGCTTTTTCTTACTTTATCCTACTTAGAAAACAAAATAACACCGAGGAACTCATCACACAGTTCCTTCTTCATTATGACTGCAGAGTATCCCATTACACCACCATTTACTGGCCTGTGCTCTGTCTGTGTACTTGAACGTCACCTTCCATTAATCCTTCTCAAAAGAAAATGTCTTTTTTCTTTTTTTCTTTCTTTCTTTCTTTCTTTCTTTCTTTCTTTCTTTCTTTCTTTCTTTCTTTCTTTCTTTCTTTCTTTCTTTCTTTCTTTCTTTCTTTCTTTCTTTCTTTCTTTCTTTCTTTCTTTCTTTCTTTCTTTCTTCTTTCTTTCTTTCTTTCTTTCTTTCTTTCTTTCTTTCTTTCTTTCTTTCTTTCTTTCTTTCTTTCTTTCTTTCTTTCTTTCTCTCTTTCTTTTTTTTTGTATATACATTGTATTCCATTATTGAATAACAATATTTTTTTTCTTAACACCACCCATCACCAGTGCAACATTCCCATCACCAATGTCCCAAGTCTCCCTCCTCCCTACCCGACCCCCGCCTGTACTCTAAACAGGTTCTCAATTTCCCTCATACATTCTCATTATTAGGACAGTTCAAAATGTAGTTATTTATCCAACTAAACTCATCACTCTTTGTGATGAGCTTCCTGAGGTGAGCTGGAACTTCCAGCTCTTTTCTCTTTTGTGTCTGAAAATTCTTATTGCAAGAATGTCTTTCATTTTCTTAAAACCCATAAATGTGTGAGACCATTCTGCGTTTTTCTCTCTCTCTCTGACTTATTTCACTCAGCATAATAGATTCCGTGTACATCCATGTATAGGAAAATTTCATGACTTCATCTCTCCTGACAGCTGCATAATATTCCATTGTGTATATGTACCACAGTTTCTTTAGCCATTCGTCTGTTGAAGGGCATCTTGGTTGTTTCCAGAGTCTTGCTATGGTAAATAGTGCTGCAATGAATATAGGTGTAAGGAAGGGGTTTTTGTATTGTATTTTTGTGTTCCTAGGGTATATTCCTAGGAGTGGTATAGCTGGATCGTATGGGAGCTCGATTTCCAGTTTTTGGAGGAATCTCCATATCGCTTTCCATAAAGGTTGAACTAGACGGCATTCCCACCAGCAGTGGATAAGAGTTCCTTTCTCCCCACATCCCCGCCAACACTGTTTATTCTCATTCTTTGTGATGTGTGCCATTCTCTGTGGTGTGAAGTGGTATCTCATCGTTGTTTTGATTTGCATCTCCCTGATGATTAGTGATGTGGAGCACTTTTTCATGTGTCTTTTGGCCATCTGTATTTCTTCTTTGTCAAATTGTCTGTTCATTTCTTCTCCCCATTTTTTGATGAGATTAGATGTTTTTTTCTTGTAAAGTTCTGTCAGTGCCTTGTATATTTTGGAGATTAGCCCCTTATCTGATGGGTATTGGGTGAATAGTTTCTCCCACTCAGTGGGTGGCTCTTGTATCTTGGGCACTATTTCCTTTGAGGTGCAGAAGCTTCTCAGCTTAATATATTCCCATCTATTAATTTCTGCTTTCACTTGCTTGGAGAGTGCAGTTTCTTCCTTGAAGATGCCTTTAGCCTCAATGTCCTGGAGTGTTTTACCTATGTATTGTTCTATATATCTTATGGTTTTGGGGGTGATATCGAGGTCTTTAATCCATTTGGATTTTACCTTCGTACATGATGTTAGCTGGGGGTTTAAGTTCAATTTTTTGCAAGTGGCTACCCAGTTGTGCCAACACCACTTATTGAAGAGGCTTTCTTTGTTCCATTTAGGATTTTTTGCTCCTTTATCAAAAATTAGGTGATTGTATGTCTGGGGAACATTCTCTGAGTATTCAAGCTTATTCCACTGATCTGAGGGCCTGTCCTTATTCAAATACCATGCTGTTTTGATAACTATTGCTTTGTAGTAAAGTTTAAAGTTGGGGAAAGTAATTCCTCCCATATTCTTTTTCCCAATGATTGCTTTAGCTATTCGAGGGTGTTTATTGTTCCAAATAAATTTCAAAAGTGCCTGGTCCACTTCTTTGAAGAATGTCATGGGTATCTTTAGGGGGATCGCATTAAATCTGTACAGTGCTTTGGGGAGTATTGCCATTTTAATGATGTTAATCCTGCCAATCCATGAGCAGGGTATGTGCTTCCATTTCCGCGTGTCCTCTCTTATTTCTTGGAGCAGAGTTTTATAGTTTTCCTTGTATAGGTCCTTCACATTTTTAGTCAAGTTGATTCCAAGATATTTGAGTTTGTGTGACACTATAGTGAATGGAGTTGTTTTCTTAATGTCCATTTCTTCCTTATTAGTATTGGTGTATAGAAAGGCCATTGATTTTTGTGTGTTAATTTTGTAGCCTGCCACCTTGCTATATGAGTCTATTGTTTCTAGAAGCTTTTTGGTAGAGTCTTTGGGGTTTTCTAAGTAGAGTATCATGTCATCTGCAAACAGTGAGAGCTTGACTTCTTCCTTTCCTATCTGGATTCCCTTGATATCCTTTTCTTGCCTAATCGCTATAGCGAGTACTTCCAGTGCTATGTTGAATAGGAGTGGTGAGAGAGGACAGCCTTGTCTTGTGCCAGAATTTAGAGGAAAGGCTTTCAGTTTTTCTCCATTGAGGACAATATTTGCCTCTGGCTTGTGGTAGATGGCCTTAACTATATTGAGAAAGGTTCCTTCCATTCCCATCTTGCTGAGAGTTTTGATCAAGAATGGGTGTTGGACCTTGTCAAATGCTTTCTCTGCATCGATTGATATGATCATGTGATTTTTATTTTTCTTGCTGTTGATGTTGTGTATTATGTTGATAGATTTACGGATGTTAAACCAGCCTTGCATTCCTGGAATGAAACCTACTTGATCGTAGTGGATGATCTTCTTAATGAGGCATTGAATCCTATTTGCCAGGATTTTGTTGAAGATCTTTGCATCTGCATTCAACAGCGATATTGGTCTGTAATTTTCTTTTTTTGTAGCATCTCTGTCTGGTTTAGGTATCAAGGTAATGTTGGCTTCATAAAAGCTATTTGGAAGTTTTCCTGTTTTTTCAATTTCATGAAAGAGTCTTGCCAGGATTGGTAGTAGTTCCTCTTGAAAGGTTTGAAAGAATTCATTAGTAAATCCATCTGGGCCTGGGCTTTTGTTTTTGGGCAGACATTTGATTACTTTCTTAATTTCCTCAATAGTAATGGGTGTGTTTAGATATGCTACATCCTCTTCATTCAATCATGGAAGATTATAAGATTCCAAAAATTTATCCATTTCTTCCAGGTTTTCATTTTTAGTGGCATAGAGTTTCTCAAAGTAGTTTCTGATTACCCTTTGAATCTCTACCATATCAGTAGTGATCTCTCCTTTTTCATTCCTAATACGAGTTATCAAGTTTCTCTCTCTTTCTTTCTTTGTTAGTTTTGCCAGTGGTCTATCAATCTTGTTTATTTTTTCAAAGAACCAACTTCTGCTTTCGTTGATCTTTTGGATGGTTTTTCTGGTTTCCACTTCATTGATTTCTGCTCTCAGCTTTGTTATTTCCTTCTGCCTCCCTATTTTTGGATCCTTTTGTTGAGCACTTTCTAATTCTATGAGCTGCGTCATTAAGCTATTCAGGTATGCCCCTTCTTCTTTCCTGATGTGTGCTTGCAAAGCTATAAATTTTCCTCTCAGTACTGCTTTTGCTGTGTCCCATAGGTTCTGATAATTTGTGTCTCCATTGTCATTTGTTTTCAGGAAGGTTTTGATTTCCTCTTTGATTTCATCTCGGACCCACTGATTATTCAGTATGAGGCTATTTAACTTCCAGGTGTTAAAATTTTTCTTCTGTGTCCCTTTGTAGTTTATATATAATTTCAGGGCTTTGTGGTCAGCAAAGGCAGCCTGCAAAATTTCTATCCTCTTGATATTATGGAGGTATGTTTTGTGTGCTAATATGTAGTCTATCCTAGAGAATGTCCCATGTACATTAGAGAAAAATGTGTATCCAGGCTTCTGGGGGTGGAGTGTCCTGTATATATCTACTAGGCCTCTTTCTTCCATTTCTCTCCTCAGGTCTAGTATATTCTTGTTGGGTTTCAGTCTGGTTGACCTGTCTAGTGTTGACAATGCCGTGTTGAGGTCTCCCACAATTATTGTGTTGTTATTGATACTATTTTTCAGATTTGTCAACAGTTGTATTAAATATTTTGCTGGCCCCTTATTCGGTGCATATATGTTTAGGAGGGTGATTTCTTCCTGCTGTACATATCCCTTGATTAATACAAAATGTCCATCTTTGTCCCTTACAACTTTCCTAAGTATAAAGTTTGCATCATCTGATATTAATATGGCCACTCCTGCTTTTTTTTTGGGTGTTGTTTGCTTGGATGATTTTCCTCCAGCCTTTTATTTTGAGTCTATGTTTGTTCTGACTATTCAGGTGCGTTTCTTGTAGGCAGCAGAAGGTTGGATTGAGTTTTTTGATCCATTTAGCCACTCTGTGTCTCTTAACTGGTGCATTTAGTCCATTGACATTGAGAGAAAGAATTGTCCTGGGAGTTAGTGCCATCTTTATATTAAAGTTTGGTGTGTCTGTTGGTAAGCCTTGTCTTAAAGTATGCCGTTCAGTTTTTCTTTTAAGAATGGTTTTGAGTCTGTGAAGTTTTTGAGCTGTTGTTTGTCTGTGAAACTATGTATTGTTCCTTCAAACCTGAAAGTGAGTTTTGCTGGGTGCAGTATTCTAGGCGAAGCATTTATTTCATTGAGTTTTGTCACTATGTCCCACCACTGCCTTCTGGCCTTGAGTGTTTCTGGTGACAGGTCTGCAGTAAATCTCAAGGATGTTCCCTTGAATGTAATTTCTCTTTTCGATCTTGCTGCTTTCAGAATTCTGTCTTTATCTATGGGATTCGTCATAGTGACTAGGATGTGTCTTGGGGTGTTTTTTCTGGGGTCTCTTTTAGTTGGCACTCTTCGGGCATGCAGGATTTGATCACATGTATTCATTATCTCTGGTAGTTTCTCTTTAATGATGTTCTTGACTGTTGATTCTTCCTGGAGATTTTCTTCCTGAGTCTCTGGGACTCCAATGATTCTTAAGTTGTTTCTGTTGAGCTTCTATTTTCATCTGTTCCCATTCTTTGAGTAATTTTTCCATTGTTTGATCATTTGCTTTGAGGCTTTTTTCCAATTTCTTCTGCTGTATGTAATTGTTATGTATCTCATCTTCCAGTGTACTGATTCTATCCTCAGCTGCTGTTAACCTGTGGGAAATCTCAAACATGTTTTTCTTCAATTCATCTACTGAGTTTCTCAGACCTGTTATTTGATCTGAAATTTCCGTTTGGAGTTTTCTCATTTCTATCTTCATATTCTCTTGATTTTTTTTAGTTTTCTCTTCTATACTTTGTTTGAGTTCTTTGAACATGTTCCATATTGCAACTCTAAACTCCTTATCTGAGAGACTGACTAGGTGGTTGGTCATGTTCAAGTCATCAGAGTTGCCATCTTCATTCTCTATGTCTGGCACTGGCCCGTGTTGTTTCCCCATTGTCACACTAGTACTGCGTGTTTTTCTACGTGTTATGATTGTATTCATCGGCTAAATGCTGTGCACCGTCGCGAAGGGGAGCGGAGCAACCGTGCTCCTCTGGCTTCTCCCTTTCTGGGCGTGTCGACTCACCTCCACGGAAGGCTCACAGGAAGGCAGGCTGGCTGATGAGCCGCACCAAGGGTGAAATCAGGCCGAAAATGCAGGACAGCAGAGTAGAGAGGCAGAAGGGTGCTGGCATCTGAGATCCAGCGAAGTTCAGTGGCTCCTCCCTTTCTGGGCGTGTTGACTCACCTCCACAGAAGGCTCACGGGAAGGCAGACTCCCCGGAAAGCTCACAGGAAGGCAGGCTGGCTGATGAGCCGCACCAAGGGTGAAATCAGGCCGAAAATGCAGGACAGCAGAGTAGAGAGGCAGAAGGGTGCTGGCATCTGAGATCCAGCGAAGTTCAGAAAATGTCTTTTTTCAAAACCAACGTAGACATGTGTTTACAAGCCTTGCTCCTGTGTCCAAGAACAAATTTCTAGGAGAACACTTTTTATTTGAGCCAGAAAAGCCAGAGAATGCTAAGATGATTGGAAACAGAGTGTAAGCAGGCCCTTTGTGAGGACAATTGACTAGATATGTGTAATGGGCTTTCTGGTCTACCTGGACTTGAATGGAAACGGGGCTGAAGAGATAGATAGCACAGCAGTTAAGGCGTTTGCCTAAGACGCAAAAGGACGGTGGTTCGAATCCCAGCATCCCATATGGTCCCTCAAGCCTGCCAGGAGTGATTTCTGAGCGTGGAGCCAGGAGTAACTCTTGAGTACTACCAGGTGTGACCCAAAAACCAAATACCAAAAACCAACAACAACAACAACAAATAAAAGGTACTTCTTCTCGCCTGCTACACAACCTTTCTGGCGTCTCTTCAAAGGATCTATGTACGTCGTAGATTTATCTTCTTAGGAGCTTGTAGTTGATTCCTTGATACATGTTTCTGGTTTTAGACACCCTGTGTTTAGGTTAGAAGTTTTTCTTTACATTTTCCTGTGTTGAGCTTATGCAAACAGCTGCTCTTTTATTATTGACTAGTTTTTCCTTTAATAATTGTATACAATATTGTTTGTTTACTAAAAACAAATGGGGGAATTGTTGTGTATGTAAACATTTTAATGGGATTATTATGTTACTGACCCTACCCTGCTTAGTGATTGTGCCCTACCCTAGGGTGTGACCTGGCATTCTGCTCCCACCCTAGGGTGGTACCTGATTCTGCTCCCACCATTGGGTACCTGATTCTGGGGCATAAAAACAAGGGTCTGTGGAAGGTGAGAGGCTTTTTGTCCTGAACCTATTATTAGGCCTTTTGGTTTCAGCCTCTTCAAGGAATGAAGGGCTGTTTTCTTCGGAAGCCTGACTGCCTGTTGGCTTTCTTCCCGCTGCATTCACCTCAGAACCGCCGACTGAACAAGATAACACATGTGTGGTCCGAGCTGGAGTAGAAAGGCCTCATCCTCCATCCTTCCATCAGTCAACCTTTTCAGGGGCTGACTTGCAACAGATAAGTAGTTGGCCATATTGGATCAGAAGCCCCCTGCCAGTGTTACTCCTGGGGTATTTACACTTTCAGGTTTCCCAGTTCATTGCATGTTGCATTTCGCCCTTAGGATGGGCTTGAATGGAGATGGGGGCCTTTGTCCTTAGGCCCCGGCCACGTGGCTCCATCCCCCATTTACTGGCAGGTCATCATCTTCAGACTCACTCAGACAGGTTTCAGGGAATATCGGTTTTTTAAATTTTTTTTTTTTTAGTTTTTGGGCCACACCCCCCATTCATACCCTATCAACCACATGTGTGGTCAATCTCAACTATTTACGCATGCTATCCTTAGCTTGCCCTTCATCTTAACTTCTTTCAGCCATATCTTCTCCTCTTACCTCTCCATCCTGGCCATGACCTTAATCCCGTGGGTCAAAGGCCTTATCTAACCTTCCCAAGACCCCTTCCAGGAATGAGCGGGGTCTTACAGGTAAAGATACACGTAATATCTGAGGTGAAGTCACAATTGCACGTGGAAGCCTGCATCCATACACATACATAGATGTACATATATTTTAATACATATATATAAATCCATTTTCTGTCATGTAAGTTTCTCACAGAGGTTCCTAACCAAAACATTGCCCGAGAATCTCTCTACAGTGGCACAAGTGGTAGGGCGTCTGCCTCGCACATGCTAACCTAGGACAGACCACGGTTCAATTCCCCAGTGTCCCATATGGTCCCCCAAGCCGAGGGCGATTTCTGAGCGCATAGCCAGGAGTAACCCCTGAGCATCACTGGGTGTGGCCCCAAAACAAAAAAACTAAAATAAAACAAAAAAGATCTCAGAAGCCAACCATGACAGTTCATCATTCCTTCCGGTCAGGCTGCAAAAGGGCTGCCTATTATAGTAACATTCCTTTTGGGTCAGGATGCAATTGGAAGGAGGGAGGGAGGGGAATGCTGCCTGTTATATTAATCTAGAACTTCCATAGAAATACCAAGTATGTTCTGCCTCTGTGCTCACTGTGGCAGCACATCTACTAAAATTGGAACGATACAGAGAAGATTAGATGGCCCCTGCACAAGGATGACACGCAAATTTATGAAGTGTTCCATATTTAAAAAAAAAAAGAATGTCTGGCTCTGAGATGCTCAAAATTATTGCATGTTGAGGAGCCTGTGGCTGGCTCCTACTCACTTAGTTAATATATTTATTGTGACAGTATAAATTAAATCTAAAAGATTATGAGAGATGGAAATAAGAAACAACCAGATCTTTATCCTGAGGAATTTCATACCATCCTATGGAGTTTATGGAGCTTAAAATATATAATAATCAAATGTATGTATGTCTAGATATACATACATATCTAGACCATGGATATGTCAGAAAGCAGTTGAGAAACACTGGGCAAGATTGTGGAGGTCTTTGAATACACTGTAAGAAAAATGCTTTGGTTCATCCTAGGGGCTGGCAGGGCCTGAGCACAGGCACGGATATTTTCTCAGCCAGGCTCCTGGAAATTTGGTCTGTTTGGTGGAATTGCAGAGAACAGAAATGAAAGCAGATGGAAGAGAATTGTAGTGATTCAATGAAAACATTTGGAAGCACCTTTAATTAGAATCCAGGCACGTTTTTATGGCTATCTGGTTATACTTGGCTTAAACAGAAGTGATAATTCTCTTAGAGAGCCATAAGGCTATATCATAATTTACTAATGAATGAGAATCGAGGTTCAATTTGCTGAATAACTGTATTGTGGGCCCAGAATTATTGCCCACTGGAAAGACTGCTCTGCCTCTTCTGTTCCAGAAGCAGAGCAGTGTGGCAACTTATCTCCATGGGACATCAGCAAAGCCAACAGACCCTCAACTGTGCATTCATCAGAAAAATCCCTCCTGAATATGCTCCCACTGCTCCTTAAGCAGCCAGGAAATCCTCCAGAAGCAATCTAGAAAGAAATAGAGGAGAAGACTAGAGAGGGAACACATTGGAGGAGGACTCTTGCCTTGTATCTTGCCAATCCAATTTTGTTCTCTGGCACCACAGAGGATCCCCTGAGAGCCAGCAAGAATGATTCTGAGCTGGAGTCAGGAGTAAACCTCAAGCCCCTCCAGCTAATGGTTTAGCCCCTTCTCCAAAATGAAAAAGCTAAAGATCTAGAGATGATGGATAATACACAACATAGTGGGAGAGGGTGGAATAAGTCTAATAACAAGATCTAGAGAGGACTGGGGACCGGAGAGGAAGTGTAGAATTCTGGACAGCATTTGCAACTGGGGGTATAAAAATGCTCACCATGAAAAAACTTCCTGAATTCCGGATGTCTGTGGGTGGACTGAGGGGGCAAAGATGACTGTGATGAAGATGGCAAAGGGCATGCTTCTGTGCCAAGTGAGAGTCCAGCCTTCCTCTTGGCATTTTCAGAAGAGGTAGCACAGAGGCGGGGGGGGGGGGGGGGCAAGTTTCTAAAGATACTGAGCTCTAGGGCTAAGGAGCTGCTTTTTCCTCACAGGTGAGGATCTATGGTTAACTTTCCAGGAATATCACTTGCTCAATGATTACTGACAATTCAGTCAATCTTATTTTTAAAAGGCAATAAAACTTGAAATTAACGCATCAAGCATTTTGTGGCATTGTGCTGTGATCCAAGTCTTGAAGAAAATAAACTCTAAGGAGAATGTGGAAACACTCCAGAATAGATAGTTACTGAGTAGCTCATCGAAGTTTTCGTTGGGAGATAGGAGGGGACTCCAGGTTGGTCACTAGGGATTTATCATGCAGTGGCATTTGCACCCCAGAAACCAACACATCCCATCTTCAACAGACAGAACCCAGTTCTTTTGTACTTCCCAGGTGGTCCTGGGAGGCCATGACTGTTCAGAAAGAAAGAAGGGGTGAATTTCTTTCTTCAGATTCATTTGTTCCTCCTCTGTCCTTGTTTCTGTGTCTTCTCTGAGCTCCCACAGACACCTGTGAATGTGGTGTCCATGGTCAGTACACATATCCTCTCTCCATTTGTAGCTCTCAGTGACCACTGAGTCACCTCACTCATTTCCATCACTTCATCACTCCAAGGGGGAAGTTGTTTTCTCTGGAATCTTTGAACCTGTCTTTGAACCTGGAGTCTCACAACTCTTCAGCCAGTGATCCTCTTAGCTATGGGGAGTCCTGAGTATGCATGTGGGTTTCCTCATGGGTTTAGCTCTGTTCTGTGCTGGCCCACAAGTCCCCACTCATTCCTGTCACAAGCTCTGTCCTGTGTTGACAGTTCTGCAGAGCAATTAAGCTAATACAGTGTTTGTTTGCTTGTTTCTCACCTGACTATAATAAGCTCCCAAAGGAAATTCATTTCTGTGTCCAAATAACAGGCCCATCCCCAGAAATATTTAGAGGTTACTCCTGGCTCTGCACTAAGGACTCACTCTTATGGGTTACTCCTGGCTCTGCACTAAGGACTCACTCACCATATGGGATGCTGGGGGTCAGCCATGTGCAAGATAAGCTTACTCCAATTGTACTATTACTCTGGCACTTGATTTGTCTGCAAAGATGCTTCTTCCAGTCAGAATTTCAATAACAGGATTTACCCCCTATTCCCCATTCTAGCTTCTTGGATATTATTTACTTTGGAAGCCACACCCAGCCCAGCCATGCTCAAGGGTTATTCCAGGATCTTCACTCAGGAATTACTCTTTTTTTTCATTTTTATTATTTTGGGTTTTTTTTTGGGGGGGGGGCATACCCATTTGATGCTCAGGGGTTACTCCTGGCTAAGCGCTCAAAAATTGCCCCTGGCTTGGGCAAACCATATGAGACACCAGGGGATCGAACCATGGTTTGTCCTTGGCTAGCACTTGCAAGGCAGATACCTTAACTCTAGCGCCACCTCACTGGCCCCAGGAATTACTCTTGATGGAGCTGGGGAACTACATGAGGTCCTGGAAACAATTGCTTTCTCTCTAGCCCTATCTTGATCAATTTTTCAAAATAAAATATTTATACCACAACACTTTCAAGTCTACCTTGATCATTTCCACTGTGAAGATCCCAAATCAAAGCTGATCTCACTGACAATACAGACAAATGTGATCATCTTCATGTATGATTTGAGGACTCAAGGTCAAAATGGAAGCATGCTCTTCTCTTCACTGGAGACAAAATGCAAAAAATATTCCATTTCCTCTGTAGTTTGTAAATACAGTCTTTATTCTGTCTACTTTATAGCATTGCAGTAGGTCACTGCTGTTCTATCAAAGTTACCCCTTAAAAGCCTCAGTCTTTGTATAAGAAAAAAAAGAAGGGACTTAATACTTTTGCCTAATTATCATCTAAATTTTATTGGGAGGATAACACTCCTAGAGGTTCTAGGAGTTACTCCAGGCTCAGTGCTCGGGAGACCATTCTGTGCTGGGGATTGAATATGGAGTTCCCAAATGCAGAAAATGCACTCATGAGCCATTTCCCTTTCTGGAGTTTTCCTTCTGACATCAAATTTCTGGCTCTCTGGCTGTGATAAGCTCAGTCACATTTCACTTGTTCTTTGCTTTATAAGGAGCATCTTGAGGTTATGTGAGGGATATATTCTCCTTTTCTTGGTGGAGAGATTGGCCACAAGTCAGCATTGCTCAGAGCTTACTTGTGGCTCTGGGATCAGGGATCTCTCTTGGTTGGACTCACAAAACCACATGCTGTGCCAGGCATTAAACCCAGGCTAGCCACATGCAAAGTGAATGCTTTAACATCCACTTCTGGCCCCGAACTTTCCTCTTTCTAAGCAAAATATAAGGATCTCCTTTGCCACTAGATGAGGCCCACTAGATGAGGCCCAGGCAGGATGCAAATTTAATCATAGCCTTTGAAGAGCACACACACATTTGAACCAACCGTCTAGTTGAGACATTCGCAGAGCTTCGAGGAAGGGATAGAACATCTGAGGAGCAATCAGGATCCCCAGGAAGTAGATATGACAGAGAAAGCAGAAACTGGTCACTGAGAAAACAGCAGTTTTGTTCATATGTTTAGAATATTCTGTAGTTGTGTGCTGAAGGGCAGTGGAGGAAAGATACCAGCAAACTGGAATGCTAAAGTTCTAAGTTCTTCCTCACTCCTCATCAGGCTGGCCTCTGGGCCCATTAAATCCCAGCCAAAGAGTTTTTAAGGTCAATATAATCTACACAATTTTGAACTCCTGATGATGGTAATACACAACATAGTGGGAGAGGGTGGAATAAGTCTAATAACAAGACCTGTAGATCTAAAGCCAATCAGATTGTCACCTTCAACCTCTGTTCAGCATTACAGGTCATAGAGAATGAGACAAACCATCATAGAAGGTCCTATCCTGTCCTGTCCTGAGGGTAGCCTGGATAGCCTTCAGTGTTCTCACCACAGCCTTTTATTCAATAATTGTTTTGCTTCCCACCCCCACTGGGCTCCCAACAGGTGACCCATTGTTTACTTGGACAGAACCCTTAAAGCCAATTAGTGAGCTCATCAGTGTTCAATAGGTAAAGAGCAGAGGCTGGGGATTTATTTCACAGAGCTTATCAGAAAGTGCCCTTTAAAAATAAAGTCCACTTCTAGTTCTGCCCCTACTAGCCTGACATCTAAGTGCCATTATTTTATGCTTGCCTGCCTTTGCAACCAGCCAATCTTTGTCATCTACTCATTACTTTCTGTAAAAAAAAAAAAAAAAAACAAAACTGTGCATTCTAAGAATTAAACTGTTTTCCATATGGCCATGATCCCAGCTTCGGTTTTTATTTTGTTTTTGTTTTTGTTTTGTTGTTGGTTTTTTTTTGTTTGTTTGATTTGGTTCGTTTGATAGGGGCTGGGTTTCCTATACCTCTATGTTCCCTGCAGTCCAAGAAACCCCATGTGGTTTTACTTACCCAAAAATGTATTTAAAAGCATAGAATGGTAGTTTGTGAAATAGCACCAAATTGTTATATTCTCTAAAATGCATGATCTCTCGATTATTTTCATTTCTCAAAAGAAGTGCCAATTCAATTGCACATATGAGGAAAATTAGCTACAAAACTTCTTTTGTTTGTTTGTTTTTTGGGCCACACCTGGTGACGCTCAGGGGCTACTCCTGGCTATGCACTCAGAAATCACTCCTGGCTTGGGGAACCATATGGGATCCGTGAAATCAAACCCAGGTCTGTCATGGGTCAGCTGCCTGCAAGGCAAATGCCCTACTGCTTCAATATCTCTCCGGGCTCCCAAGGAAACAAAGCTGACTTCTAACCTCTTTTTTGGTCTCTTTACCTGTCAAAGACTCGCCTGTCAAAGTCCCACTCAACTAGGTGGGACTAGTTCTAGATAGGTCTTTTGTTTTTGGCTGCCTCCCCCCACCCCCACAACCCATGGTCCTGGTACTTAATAAAAACTACAGTTTGGGTGGGCAGTTCTCTCCTTGACTACATGTGTTTTACATTCTCAAGGTTGGCCTGGTTTATTTCCTGTGGTGACCCCTGCTCCAGAACCATTTTTTAGGGATTAGGTTATGCGGAGCCCCATATCTGGTATCTGTTGTTCTCTGACTCCCAGTTTTCTCAGTACCTTCAAGAATGAAAATGCTGAGTAATAAAGATGCTCAGATTCAGAATTGTGGAAAAGTTTATGGGAAAGTTGAAGAGAAAGAAAAGGACCTCCCATGTGGGAAGGAACTTAGTATAGGACTACAGCGGGAATGTTAAAAAATGGAGGATAGGAAAAGTAAAAAAAAAAAAAATGCGGTTGTTCATAGCAACTGGCAAGGGGAAATAGAGGCTTCCTTTTGCTCTAATGATGTCAGATCTTCTTAAAGGGCATTGTAAATAATAGTGGTCTGTAGAGGAATGACATTAGTCTGTTCTGTGGTCTGTAGAGGAAGGATGTTAGTCTGTTCTATGGTTCCCTATGTTCCATAGGGTGTGGAGGAATGGCATCGATCTGTTCCATGATGTGTGGAGGAAGGACGTCAGATTGTACCGTGGCCTGTTGGGACCTGAGTTCTGAACAAAGAGAGAGGCCATTTTGTAAAGGTCACACAGCAGGCTTCTTCTCAAGTTCTGCACAGGGAGAGATGCCATTTTGTAAAAACCACATGCTAGGTCTTCACAATTCTATTTCCATAGACACCTCCCCAAGCTACCTGGCCATACCAGGTAGACTATCAAGGAAGGATAATGGGGCAGTAGGAAGACAATAGCCAATTATTTTAAGGATTATCAGAAAACTCGAACCTCTCTATATCCTTTTCCTTTTATAATCCTCCTCATGACCTTGGGTGGGACTCATATCCTTTGGGAGATGGCCCTGACTGGTCAGTGTAGAGGTCTTGTTGGCAGACGGATTAAAGTATTAAACTTTATTCCAGTTGTGTGGTCTCATCTTTCTACTCTGGACCCAAGCAGGCCTTTTCCATTGTGTTTCACCCTTCACCCTTAGCTCCTTTCTCTCCTGCTGCTCCCTACATGAAGTCTCACCTTGGCTAGCAAGTCTGATACTATGTGTCCTATGATGCTAATTAATAAGAATTTAAAAGGAAAACCCTCAAGTTTACTATTGAATTTATTAGTCTAAAATACACTAAAACTAGGGTCCAGTGATAGACCACTGCTTTGCACATAGTTGACCTAGGGCCCCCCAAGCACCACTAATTGTGGCCTCTGAGCACAAAGCCAGGAGTAATTTCTGAGAACTATGTGAAGGGGAGGGGGACAAAATAAAAACAAAAATAAAATAAATAAAATATCTTAAACCTAAATGAAAGTACCTTTTTCTTAGAAGACATAGTCAACAGTGGGGTGAGTTTTTCACAGATTTAGGAGTTCTGTGGCTAAAAGTGCCTCTTACAACTCTGATAAAAAAAAAAAAAGGAGGTTTGTGTCTCCCCTAAATGTTCTTAGAACATTCTGTTTCTTAGAAGGAAAATAATCTTCACTCATCATCATCCTTGAAAAGGTCTGATTTAAATTTTTGGTCTTCTTTCCAAGAGGCACATGCTACCTTTTCTATTATAGATACCCAGGACAAATCCACATCATTATTGTATATTCCTTCCACCTTAGTGTTTCCAAATAAATGACATCAAAATGTGTCATTTTTGCCTGTTTCCTAAAGGTGTTCTTATCTCTTGATCAAATCTCAGGAGTTTTTCCATTTTGAGTAAGTACAATGAGAGCAATTTGCAATTCCAATGTCTGCCTTGCACTGCATCTGAATTGGAACAAAAAGCAGCATGGAAGAACAAAGCCTTGCTGAGTGGGGTAATTTCAAATGCCTGGAGTTCAAAGATGCTTTTTTGGCTGGAGCAGCTGAGAAATGCTCTCCCTTTCCCCTGAGACCCCTGCTTTGGGACCTGGGAGGAAAGTCACCTGGAATCAGAACACACGTACATTTGCTAGCTTGCTCAGAGGCTGTATTTCAAATTCTCGGTCATTTATAGGAATATACATTTATTTTCTTCCCTCACCATACCCGCCACTCTCTTATGCTCCAGTGAAGATTTTTTTTTTTGGTCCTCCCAGGTAAATCTTAGGGTCCCATTGGCAATTCTGCACCAACGGGGCAGTGTTTCAAATCAGAAGACGCAGTGCTGCTAGGGCCCTGTGCTGCTAAGGAGTACTCAGCCATTCTAAAGGTGCTCAAAGGCCTCCATTTCTACACCCAAAGTGCTCCTCACTTTGCTCAGGGAACCATGTCACGCTGTTGTTATTAAACCAAGGTCCCCTGCACGTAATGTATCTACCTAAAACCCATGCACTAGCTCACCAGCCCAAGCTATTATTTTATAAATAAGATGTTTTAACTACAAACTGTCCAAAATGAAAATGTCCCAAAATGAAAATTGGTTTGTCTTTTGCATGCCTACTACCCTCCTTCTCTCCTCTCTGGTCTATTTATTGAGGCCTGGAACCAATTAGTGACCTCTTCAGTTTTATCTTGTCAACTAGGACACTGTGACCAACTGTGACACACGGGCATGGTTGGGACAGGAGTATCTAATTCATCCATGACTTCCTATAGCAACCTGAGCTCTGTTAGATAGGGTTAGCCCAAAGGGGGCAGCTGAAGTTATTTTTCACTGAATGAATCAAACAAAACAAAATAAATTGCTTTGTGAAGAAGAGAGAGACCAAAACCATCTCTCCAGACAAACAATTCACACTGATTTTCTAGGGTCTGTTTGATATTTTCCTTTGGTAAAGTTAAAATTAGATTTAAAGGGTGGGGGTTAAAAAATTAGATTTAGGATTAGGGTGTTAGGATTAGGGTTAGGTTTTTTTTTTATTTAATCACCATGTTTACAATAATTTTCACACTGGAATTTGGGTTTCCATCATAGAATGTACATTACTTCACCAGTATGATTTCTCACTACCAATATTACCCCATTTCCCTCCTCTACCACAACCCCCTGCTTGTCTCTCAGGCATCTTGCCTCTCTACCTCACTATCATTTTTATGGTAGTTGTTATTGTGGCCAGTGCTCTAGATGTATTCACTGCTCTTATGGAATGCTTCATGTCATGAGCTGATCCTCCTGGCATTCAGCTCTATTTTCTCTAGATATTATTAACATACTGTCTTTTTTTTATATATATATATATCCTGCAGATGAGTGAAACTATTCTATGTCTATCCCTCTCCCTCTGGCTCATTTACTCAGCATAATCATCTCCATGTCCATCCATGTATAGGCAAATTTTATTACTTCATTTTTTTCTAATGACTGCATAATATTTTATTGTATAAATGTACCACAGCTTCTTTAACCACTCATCTCATTTTGGGCACTGGTGTGTTTCTAGATTCTGGCTATTGTAAATAGTGCTGCGATAAACATAGGGATGCAGAGGGCTTTTTATTGTGTTTTTGTTCCTAGGGTATATTCCTAAAAGTGATATTACTGGATAATATGGAAGCTCAATTTCCAGCTTTTTTAAGGAATATTCATATTGTTTCCAGAAAGTTGAACTAGACAGCATTCCCACCAATAGTGAATGAGAGTTCCTTTCTTTGCGCATAGCATCCCCATGGGAACCTTTAAAAATAGATCAGGCACAAGAAATGGAGGAATGGTGCAAACCAATATGACTCAGCTAACACATGAGTGGAGGGACAGGATAGATCATGATAGACTCAGCTAACACATGAGTGGAGGAATAGGACAGAACAGGATGGAATCATCTAGCACATGAATGGAGGAATGGCTCATGACTGGAATGTTGTAAATAGTGTTGCATTCTTGGTTTCACCCTGATTCTATGTACAACATTTTCTGTAACTTTGAGGCCAGTTCTCAGGGTAGATGCAAGGAAATTTCTCCCTTTTTTTGCAAGGTTTTGGGTAAGATATTCTGAACATCCAGAGTATGGACCAAATCCCATACCCAACCCATGAGGATATCAGTCCTAGGGTTGCCATGTCTTGAAGCAGGCATCTGAGTTAGTCCCTCTACCTCCTTTGTTTTGTTTAAAATCCAAAATCCTTACACCTTCTTCACTAGGTTGACATTTTCTTTTAGACTTCCAGAAAAAAAATGAATAAGAAGCACTATACTGAAGGCCACTGTGTCTTTTTACTTTAACATAATTTATTCCCCCCCCCCACAAAACATCTGAAGCTTTTATTTTCTGCCTTCTCATCATTCCATGACATGTTATCCATAAAATTAAACGTTCTCATCTATCAAAGCCTTATATATCAAAATATGATTCTTCTATTTTTTTTTTAAAAAAGGAGAAGCAAAAGATTGGAAAAGCTTTCTCTTTGGCCTTGATTCTGCTGAGAGTCAGGGATTGATCAAACCTTAGCTCTGTTGCCCCTTGGAGTTTGCTGGAATGTCCCCTTCAGAAACACTGTGTCCACAATTCACAGCACTTATTGGATTGAGAACAAGACTCAAAGAAAGTGTGTCAGCCCTCATGTTAACCTCTCTTTTGTCTCACCTGTATCCAGAGCCACCACTAAACTGGAACTCAGGGGAACTCCCCAAAGCTTAAGAGAGCTGAATCAGGGAGGCACAGGAAGGCACAAGGAAATCTGGAGAACTTGTATGTCCTCCCACCCCCAACTTTTTTATTTTTGTTGTAGGGACATACCTAGCAGTGCTCAGGGCTTACTCCTGGCTCTGCACTCAGGAATCACTCTTACTTTGTTCCAGGGATCATAGGATAGGGATGTCAGATAGAACCTGAGTTGGCTGCATGTGAGGCTAGCTCCTATCACTCCAGCCTGCACCTCAACTTCAGAGAGTGGGGTGGACTAAAGTGTATGCCTTGCAAGTACCTTTTCCCCTCCACCTCCTATCCCTATCACAATCTGCTTTTATTCTAAGTACCACATATGATCTGAGCACGCACTCCTAAATACAGAGGCAGGAATAGCCCTGAACATCCAGAGTATGGTCCAATCCTACACCCTACCCCAAACCAACGCCATACCAGAAGGGCTCCATATGGCAGGAGCTCCATATCAAAGCTTTTGAATGTTCGTGCTGCCCACGGGCGTTTCCCGAGGGAGCTTTTAACAGTTCCTTCGGGCAGAGTGTGGGCAGCAGCAGGGAGGGAAGCCAGACACGAATCGAATCTCCAGGCAACTTGGCAGAAAGGCCACCTGGATACAGTGAGTCATAGAGAGGGCAGCCACAGGTTTGGGATATAGAGTGTGAGCTGGACTCTCCTTGAAATCATGAGCATGCACATCCTTCCTAACCTCCCTCAGTCTTCCTCTGAGCTTCCTGCAAGCTGAGATGCTTCCTGAATCCTAGGAGTAACTGCCCTTGCAAGGACATGCTTGGAACAGCTCTGGAACTCCCCAGAGAAACCTTTCTTCTGGGAAGCTTCTAAGGCAAGGTCAGACTATGATGCTCAGTACCCACTTGCTGGCTGAGGGATTTCAAGAAAATGGCATGACCTCTCTCAGTTCCAGCTTTCTTCATTCTAAATGAGAACTCATAAATAGAAGCCTGGAACAGTATTTAGAATGAGGCAATGAGGCAGCATGTTGGCACAAACACTAGCACTGAAGGAAATGTAGGAGCTCTTGGTGTTTTATTTTCACTGCCCTAACAAAGGATGAAAGAATGCCACCAATTTCCCCAAGTCAGACTTGCCCTAATTCAGTCCTGTAATAGTTTAGATTTGAAGGGTTCTTTTTTTTTTGGGGGGGGGGACATTGATGTTTGTAAATAGCTTTCACTACAACCCTACAGACCCATAGAATCACTATGTAACTGTAACATATAAAATGAATATCAAATGAATATCCATCTATACTTAAATAAGAATTTCTAAAGAGATTTTAAAAGAACTTTTCTCTAACGTCAAAGATGTGCTATTTTATTCATCTCCTAGAAGTCTATATTAGCCCATCACAGAAATTATAGTCTGTTAGAGTTTTGTAGATCTGTACAATTTGGGGGAGATAAAAAAGAAAAAAGAAAAATCTGAGAAACTTCTATTTGTATTTCTTAACATTTGCATATTTGGGGGATCTGTAGAGATAGTACAGTGGGTAGGGAACTTGCCTTGTACATGGCAGACCTAGGTATGATACTTGGCATCCCATATTGTTCCCCAAACACTGTCAGGAGTGATTCTTGAGTGCAGAGCCAGGAATAAGCCCTGAGCACCACTGGGTGTGGCCCCAAAACAAAACAAAAATTTTATATAGTTTGGGCTTTTGCGGGTTTGGTTTCGGTTTTGCTTATTTGTTTTTGCTTTGTTTGTTTGGCCTATTTCTCAGGGCTTACTTTTGGGTTTGTCCTTAGGAAGGCCTCAGGGGGTTAATAGGAGGTGCTGGGGATCAAACCCAAGTTAGCTAGATGCGAGGCAAACACCATATGTACTGCACTATCTCTCCAGCCCCAAATTAATTTCTAAATCTGGAAAACCTTGTACTTAAGTCATCATAGAGTTGATGTGGTTCTTCCCTGCATTTATTCGGAGGAAAATCTCCAAATGACCTTTCCAGTGACCCTTGTTTCTTCTCCCATTGGGTGAGTTCAAAAAGGGGCTCAGATGAGCCACTGTGGCTGTGCCTGGACTTTGGGATTTCCCTCTCCTTCCCCGCAGGTTTGACAGACTGTTCCCCCTTGTTTACCCACAAGATGCTTTCACAGCTTACTCTTGTCGCTGACTTCTCACTATTTTCCTTGAGCACCAAATGGATTGTCTCATCTTCCTGCCTGTTAGCTTTGTTTAAAAAACAAATCTAACATTGAATTTAATGCCACCGAGGAGCCGGGGAGAAACTGACTGCTCAGAATTAATTCCCTCATGTTTTTTAACAGCTTGAAAAATCAGCTCACTCCAAGTTTTTGCTCTGCATGCAAATGATTTTCCCTGGGCATTGGGGGTAGAGCTGAGCCCCCAGAAAGGGAGTGTGTTTTCCCTTCTTCCCCCAAAGAGTCCCTGTAGCCACATGACCTAGAAGTTCATTCTGTTTCCCAAATGACTAAGATGAAGTCCCTGATTCCAAAAGTAATTATTAAAGCCATATCACATGCCATGTGCTTTGCTTGCAAAGTTAAACTTTTCAAGTTACGTCAATATTACAAAGCCTTGCAATGGGAGGCAGGCCATTACCACAAATTGGTAAAAACACTCAAATATGATGGTGGGCTACTTATGAGTAAAGCACACTCTTGGGTCTAGAACATATTTATCTTTATTTAAACACTGTAATTATGAATATGATATAGTTGTATGATTTCAGTCATGTAAAGAACAACCCCCTTCACCAGTGCAACATTTCCACCACCAATGTCCCAAATCTCCCTCCTCCCCACACCACCCCCGCCTATATTTGAGACAGACTTTCTACTTCCCTCATTCATTCATATTGTTAGGATAGTTCTCAATGTAGTTATTTCTCTAACAGCACTCATCACTCTTCGTGGTGAGCTTTATGTCGTGAGCTGGACCTTCCAGTCCTCCTCTCTTTTGTTGAGTCTAGAAATTTTAATGCCAGATTCAATGCTAATAAAAATGACTCCAATTTATCCAGCAATGAGCTCAGGTATCCAGGACACATCTTCAATTATGAAACCCAGGACCTAGAAGATGGAGCCAGTTGCTGTGCATCTACAGTACATCATCACAAGTACACACATATGATCATCTTCTGTCCTTTACAAAATACTATCTGGGGGCTAGAGATATAGCATGGAGGTAAGGTATCTGCCTTGGAAGCCGAAGGGCAGTGGTTCTAATCCCGGCATCCCATATGGTCCCCTGAGCTTGCCAGGAGCGATTTCTGAGCATAGAACCAGGAGTAATCCCTGAGCGCTGCCAGATGTGAACCAAAAACCAAAACCAAACCAAACCAAACCAAAAAAAAAATTACTATCTGGCCTGAAGGAAAGTTTTATTCATGAGCCAAACAGAGAAGCATCCCTTTAACCAAGTGGATAAGGTGGTGGCTGGCACTGGTGGTACAATAAGGAGTTGTGCTGCCCCCCTGCCAGTATGCAAGGATCAGCTTCCCTCTTTCCTGGAGTGTTTGGCACTGAAGATGTCCCCCTAGCTGATGATAGGAAAGAATGGATACCAAGCAAATAACCGATGACACTTTATTCCCTTCCAATGATGTGTACATAGGACAAGGGGAACTGGTATGCATGCATGGTTTCAAGGCTCAGGACACCAGAGATAGCCAAACAAGGATGTAAAGCTCCAGGGAGAAGTTAAACATTGGGGGTTAGGAATATTTGGGAGTAACACAAGAGATCGTAAAAGTAATTTTATCTCTTTTGACCAGAGCTCTCTGAGAAAGAAGAGGGACAGCTCAGAGCAGAGCCTGTGGGTGACCTTTGGTTATGGGGGGTGCTGTCTTTCCCCATCTCTGGAGAACTATGAGTCAGAGACTTTTGCCTCAAGGAAAATCCCTGGAGCAATGGCTCTAGGGGATCTGCAGAATAGTTCTACAGGTGATTCCATCTGCCAGATGATTCAGGAGCAGCGTCATAGGGGGGATCCAACAAGGGATCAGAGACATTTTATAAAAATTAGAGGCTAGAGCCATAGCACAGTGGGTAAGGTATTTGCATTACACACAGCTAACCCAGATTCAATCCCCAGCATTCCATTGTGCACCGACAGGAATGATTCCGGAGTGCAGAGCCAGGAGTAAGCCCTGAGCACTACTAGGCTGTAGTCCCAAAACAAAACCAAAAAATAAAATAGTGCTGGACTGAGTGTTGAAGGACACCCAGAAAACTGCTAGAATATAGATTGGTTCAGGCTTGAGAGGGAGTTGACACTGTACCTCATCCTAAGATAAAGGACAATATAGTTTAGGAGTCTCTTTTGTCTAATCTGGAGTGGTAGCACCGAGATTGCCACTGGCCTGGCTACAAGTAACTGCTCACTTTCTGGGCATATAGAATGGGAATCAGAATGAGGTGTGGGGCCTCTTCATTGTGTAGGAGACACTCAGGCAGCAGCACCTCTTGGATCAACCCAATTGCTGCTGACACCTGCCACATAGCATCCCCAACAACCCACATATCGTGGTAATTGAAATGCGATTGTACAAGAGCCGCTGCACAGGGCCTTAGATCTGTTTGTATTGGGGCTGTCAGCCCATCATCTGCTACTTGTGTTACTGCTCAGAAATAGGAGTGGATCGGAGTATGATGGCATTTCCTCTTCTTCAGTAATGTCAGCAACCCTCACACTGAGGAATGTGCCCGATGGTTTTCCTCAAAGGTAGAGGCAATATATGATTGTGCTTAGCACCACAGCCCCAGAGGGGAGGAAAGAATCTGTATGGTCACTGCTTATGAAATGGCCCAAATAAATTCCTTTTCCTTTGCTTTGTTTTGTTGGTGGTGTTGTTTTGGGGGCACACCATGCAGTTCTCAGAGCTTACTCCTGATGGGTTTCAGGGGACCTGATGTGGTATCAGGGATTGAACCTGTCAGCTGCAGACAAGGTAATGCTCTACTTGTTGTACTATCTCTTCATCCCCATTCCCTGCATTATTCTTTTTATTAAAATTGTATTTCTTTCATTAGAATTACATTGCTTTACAGAGTTGTTCATGATACAGTTATTTCTGGCTTTCAGTATTCCACCATGAATGTAAAATTTCCTCCAAACTAGTCATCAGTTTACCAACCTTCCCAAAGTCTGAATATTTATTCAATATTTTGTGTATTGTGACTGGGAAATCAGAATCATGTGGTGTCACTCAGCCACAAATTGAGGATCTGCAGCACTGGGCCAATGAGCTCAAATGGCAATAGAATAAGTTCAAATGTCCCTCTGAAAGGCCCCAGTGCAATTATCTGTGAGGTCATTATGTCCATGAGTTTATTCTGCTAGTTGGACCCTGCATTATTCTTATTCAAGTTGCCTGGTCCCCTGGAAAATCTCCCTGATACTTTCTACACTGAATGTTTGCTTTTGATGTCACTGAAACAATTTAATTCCAGTGTTCAATGGACTGACTGAGCATCTGACTGGTTCTTGAACCTGTGGACCTGAGTTCTTAGACTGACAAATCTATGACTTGGGAACAGGGAAATGCACTGTGATCCATTCCTATAGAGCAATGGTCCTCAAACTATGGCCCGCGGGCCACATATTGTATTTATTCCCATTTTGTTTCTTCATTTCTAAATATGATATACGCAGTGTGCATAGAAATTTGTTCATAATTTTTGTTTTTACTATAATCTGGCCCTCCAACAGTCTGAAGGACAGTGAACTGGCCCCCTGTTTAAAAAGTTTGAGGACCCCTGCGAGGAATGCCTGGAGCTTCCAGGCACAGTGAGTTTTCATTTCAGTTTTCTGAATGGAGGTGTTAAGACACATCTGCAGGAGTAAGAACATGTTTTTTGACACCATTTTGCCATATTATTTTCTTTTCTTAAATCTGCATTTTTATGATTTTGAATGTGTAGCAGAGCTTACAGATCAGTAACTATTTTGCTCCTCTCAGCACTTTGTCCTTTTCTAGAAAGTTCATCCATAGAATGTGACAACATGTGGTCTTTCATTTGACTTATTTCTTCCCTTAATCATCATCATCTTGAGAATTTTTTTAGACTCATTTATACCTGTTTTAACCCAATTCAATTAATTGGTTCAGATGCATTTCACATGTTTGTGCAAAAGTGAATGGGCACTTGGTTTCTGTCCAGTTTTAGAAAATGTACAGTGTTAGAGTCTGGTTAATCCATCTACTTACAAATCTGTGTATGATCATACACTTAGATTTCTTTCAGGTGGAGGCTTAGGACAGGTATCATTGGTTCCTGTGACAATCTGAGTTTGAAATGAAAGGTAAATGTTTCAAAGTGGCTGGACCATGTGCTTACCCCTCAGAGCCCAATGACCAAGGCAACTGATCATTTCTTTATTGTCTCACCAATACTTGGTCTTGTCGCTTTTCTTCACGATCCTTGTTGTCGTGGGACTCAGTTGTCCCCTTATTATGGCTCAAGCATCTACTTGTCTCGTTGTGGGTGACTTTAAGCATCTCTTTCGTGCAGTTACTCACCATTCCTAAAATGCATTCACTGAAAAAAAATCTCAACCCTCTTTCCTCACTGTGGCATTAGGCAAGTACTGGCCAACATTGGTATATTGGCTGTGTCACACAGAAATGCAGCTGTCCTTCCTCCCAAACATCACCCCAATGAACTATCCAGCCATTCTAGGGATTAACAAGGTAATATATCATATGGCCACACTCCCAAAGAGATATTCATACAAACTGCGCCCTATTTCAGAGCTAAGAAGATTCTAAATTCACCCTCTCGAGCCCAAACCATTATTGTTCTCTCATTTGACTCCATTTTACCGTGCATATTTCTTGAGAATTCATGGCTTCGCAAACATAAAAACTGACTCTCAAGGGTTTGGGCTGATTCTGCCCTGCAACTTTTCCATGAGTAACTACTTATTGTGAATTATGATTAAAACAATAACTCTTTAACAAAGCATAAGTAACTCCGATTAATCAGCTACTTTCCAGGCAGACACTTTCTGTGGTCCCCAGGGTTTTCATCAGCAAATTGGAATAATGGCGCTGTTTTGCACAGTGCTACTGTTTCAGCAGTAAATATGTGCACTGATTACCCATGAGCCTGGGTCGTGATGTACTGGTGTTTTGCTTTATTCCTTATTATGTTAGGAATCCTGCGCAATGGGGGGGCTGGCAGCCGTGACTCAGTCACCTTGGGACTTCTGATATGGAAATCTAAATGAATGCTTTGTTGCTGTAAATTGCAAACAACACACCGGCAGCCTGCTCCATGCTTATAAATATGGATGCCCTTCCCCACCAATGAAATTATGGTGAAGGATAGATCAAAGTGAATTAGCGCCTGTCAAGGAAATTTGATAGGTCATTCTGTGCTCTAATTTCATTCCCTTTTCTTCTGGGGGTGAGGGGGATGACATAACAGCCAAAACCGCCATCTCGTGCTCCTTCACCTATGTAGTTCCCAACAGTTCAAATGTGGAAATGAATCACCTAGCATATTATTTCTGTGCAGCAGGAGGCAAATTGAAAGGGAAAAAAAAAAACCAACAACTCAGTGTTTATAATCAAAATGAATTTGACTGGATTTGGACCCTGAATATTGCTTAGTATCTGTGGCCACTGCTGTCTTATGTTCTTATGTACCGAAATGTTGTAAAATGTGTTTTCTATAAATCTCCTAGGTTTTCATAAAAGACTTCCCAAAGCCAGGAATCGAAAGATCTATTTACTGGAGCATATCATTTTTCTGGCCTTGCTGACCATAAAAATTTCTAGCATCCTCCTAACCTATTGTTTCCTTGACATCAAAATGCAAAGACATTATCAGATAAAATTCCATCACTACTCTAGCTATTAATCCCTAAAATACTTTTAAAGTATTATATTTTCTTAAAATGGAAAATTTAAAAATGTGGTATAGAAGAAATAGAATAAGGAACAGCATGGCTCCTATTTTATATGGTCAGTATCATTACCAATTGGGTTGAAAAAGGGCCACACAGAAAAAGGTTGTGAAATTTAAAAAAGTCAGTTGAAGTGTCAAAGTGGAAGAGATGGTGAGCTCAGACTTGCCTTGCATGTAGCTGACCCTGGTTCAATCCTTGAGCCTAGATAGTTTCCCCTAGCATCCCCAGGAGCAATCCTTGATCACAGAGGCAAATGAAAAGCAATATGAAGTTTAAAGAGAGAGAGGAGAAATTAGTGAGAATGAGGGAGTGAAGAGGAAGGAAAGGGCAAATTTTGACTACTGAATATATACACATATATATACATATATATACACATATATGTATATATATATTTGGTTTTTGGGTCACAGCCGGCAGCATTCAGGGGTTATTTCTGGCTCTATGCTCAGAAATTGCTCCTGGCAGGCTCAGAAGACCATATGGGATGCCAGGATTTGAGCCACCGACCTTCTGCATGCAAGGCAAATGCCTTACCTCCATGCTATCTTTCTGGCCCCTGCCTACTGAAAAATATTTGAGAGTCCAGACTGAAGTCGCTTTCTACTCCCATCTCTGACTCTTCCTTATTCTTTTCAATGACAGTGCAAAATATCTCAGAAGCGATCCCATCACCCACTGGGTGCCACCTGGGTGCCTGATGGCTTTTCATTCTGTTGACTCCTGTGTTGGGGTTGTAACATGCACACATATTGCAGCACACAGTGTGGATTTAAGGAATAACACTGTGATTCACTGTCTCTCCCCTCCCGTCAGTGGCCTATTTTGTTCTTCTCATGGTTACTCTAAATCCCTCCATGTAGCAATGCTTTGGTTATTCCAAGCCCCATGTAGCAGTGCTCTGGTTACTCCAGACTCTGTTTGAGGAACTCTCCCAGTATGGTCACTAGACCACGAAGCATGAGGGATGAAACCCTGGCATCCTGCATGCAAAGCATGTGTGCTATCATTTGAATGGTCTCTTCCTAGCTCCAAGATGAACTGTATTACCAGAACCAATTATTATCCTGAACCAAATTCAACTGACCAGGCCTTTTGATGGGAAATCCAGGTGTAGCCCCCAACACTTTTGGTTTTGAACCAGGGTTTCCTATTAACACCAATAGGTATAGCTCCTGAGACTACCTCCATCAAAAACAGCAACCAAATTCCCAAATCATTTTTTGCAACTGTTATTGTTGTTCTTATCTTTGTCCTGTTTGGTAACTTAGGGTTCCTATTGCATATTTCTTTCCTTTTCCTTTTTCCCCTTTTGTCTTCAAAGCATAAGGGATGCTACATTCCCTCATCTTTTCAGTATATACAAAGCAAGTTGTTTAGATGGAACTGAGCACACACAGCATTCAGACTCATTTGTGTGAAAGCTATGTAATTGCTCCCACTTTGTGTCAAGCATTCCCACCTCTGAAACACCATTTGGTCAATTGAGACATTCCCCAGCCATTAATTCATGTATTCCATACTATCTTCCAAATGAGAATTCTAAATAAAACTATCACACCAGTCATGCAAGTTCATGCGCATGCCAGCCTGCTTAGGCTGACAAACTGATGGGCATGCCTGTTGGACACGCCACACAGCATGCAGAATGACATCGTTCCACTTTCTCTGCATTTTCCAGGCCAGTTCTCCTCTAGCTATGAATAGGGTTTGGTCTATCACACATGCGCACAGTTTCCTTGGTCCTCATGTTTGCAAGGGATGCTCATAAAGATCTTAGCCAGCCTAGTACTTTGATGTGAATAGTTGTGGTTTTTTTTTTAATACCATAAAATTAAAAATCAATTGGGCTTTACAAGTCCTTCAAAATAAGTGTGTGGAAGGGAAACTTGTGATTGGGTATGATTCTGTTTGAACACAAAGAGTCAGATTGAGGCATCCTTCCAGAAAACACGTATTGGACACAGGGGAAGTGAATCTGCAAAGGTTGAAAGTAACAGCCTATGGTGGCTTTGCACGTTGCCCATGTGAAATCAGAGCCAGGGTTGTCGAGCAATGCTTCAGTGTTTTTAGGAACTGATCCACACTCACTTCTCCACATACAACCTGGTTGGTGGGATAGGGCAGGGGGTAGAAGAACGGGGGGCACCTAATTCTCACTCTCAGGGGAGCTCCTGTCCATCCCCTAATCTATAGTAATCAGGCAAAGCCCAAAGATTTTCTTCTGCTCCCTAAAATTACACATCTTCCCAAATCTCCAGATTCTTCTGGAATAGTTTACTATTCTTTGAATAGTTCACTAATTTTGTGTTCATAGTGTAGAGTGAAAAGTATATCTGTTCCCACTCTTCTTCAAAGCTAAGACCATGTAGTTTCTCATGCCTACTTACAAACATGTTAAGCATGTTTAGAAGTAGGGGCACAGGCAACAGAATGTCATGTGTGTGCACATGCTCCATGAATGTCACAAAAAAAGTGTGGCAGAATGAAACATTCTGGGTTTTGTCAGGTTGTTTGTTTTAGTTGGTCAACGTCTAGGTCCTCTTGGCAATAGGTGTGATTCCATCCATACAAAATCACCTTGGACAGATGCTAAGTCATGATAGATTTATCATGAGATTCTCCTTGATCCAATGTAGAACCTCCTGGGATGGATCTACAGAGTGATTTTTGTGTGTTCATCTTTGTTCATGTCTGGTTCTGGAGGCCATAACAAATTTCCATAGAGGGGTGGCAGATGTTTGTTTATCACCATTTTGGAGACTTGGGAAGGTCAACGTCAAGGTACCTACAGATTCAATTCCTGCTGAAAGTCATGTCAGGAATTCCCAGCACATAGCTGTACATGGTGAAAAGGGATTTTCTCTGTTGCCTTCTTTTTTGTTTGCTCTGTTTTGGGGCTGCATTTGGTGGTTTTCAGCGATTACTCCTGGCTCTGCATTCAGAAATTACTCCTAGAAGGCTCAGGGGACTATATGGGATGCCAGGGATTGAACCCAGGTCAACTGCATATAAGGCAAATCCTCTATCTGTTGTGCTATTGCTCCAGACTATTGTCTTCTCATAAGAACACTAACACCTTGGTCTCTTCTCCTTCTAAATTTGACCACCTCCCAAAGACCCTTCCAATGCCATCATCACAGGAGTGGGAGCACATTCAGTCTCTAAGACTTCTTGTATGTTTGCATCCTGGAGTCAATCTTCATATACAGCATCTCATATTTTTGAACTAAAACCATTTTTCTCATCCCATAAACATTGTTAAGTTTCTCCCAACAGTGTCCCAGCCTGTTTATCCCCAAGCTTTTCAATTTTATTGCTGAGCCATTAAGTATGTTACAATTCAATATGCAAACAAGGGAGTCCCTTTCCATCTTCTTTACAAAGATTGGGCTAGCCTGGCTTTCTTCAGAGATTCCTGACCACTTGTGTTTCGCCTATGAGAATTGCAGGGAGGGGAGCACACCTAGAAAGCAGTACTGGGAAGCTACTCCTGGCCTGTATTCAAGGGTCGCTCTCAGAAGAGGTTGGGGGGAAACCCTCTGGTGTCAAGCACCCAACCAGTGGTAGCTGCATGAACATAAGGTTTTTTCCACTCCTATACTGTTTCTTTCCCCTGCACTCCTGCTTTAATCTTTTGGCTTATTCTGTACCCTGTCTCTTTTGCTGCCTTAGTAAGAAACATTTGTATATTGAGGAGGCTGGTCTCCTGAGATCTGCTTTGTTTGCTGTTCCTAGATTGTTATCTAGTAGAGTTTTCTTTCTGCGTTGCTGTATAACAGATGATCTTAGGCATCTTGAGGCTGTTATGGCAAAAAAGTAAAACATTTATTCCTGGGTCTGTGGGTCCTTGAGTAGTCCTTGAGTAAGAAAGACTACAAAACACAACTCCACACATATATGACATTGCAGTTTTCCACCGGGTAGCCTGAAAAATCTAGATTTTGCTGTTGCATTTTTTTAGTCTCATTAGTCTACCCTTGCCTCTCTCTGTTTCTGTCTCCTGAAGTTCATCCTTGGCCCGCAGCCTATGGCCTATCTCTGATGCTCTGGAGACTGCTGCATGGCCCAAGGTCTCCCCTACTCACTGCCTTCAGTCGATCTTGGTTCCTTCTGTTTGACTCACTATCCCATGATCTATTTTAGACTAATAATTTTTTATCTATTTTGATTGGCCTATTCTTACTGCCTATTCCATGATCTACTTGGACTACTTGGAGTCTATTTTGACTAGCTATAGTCAAAATAGTTAATAGCTAATAGTTCCACCATTATCTTGTGTGTGTGTGTGTGTGTGTGTGTGTGTGTGTGTGTGTGTGTGTGTGTGTGTGTCACACCCAGTGATGCTCAGGGATCACTTTTGACTCTGCACTAAGAAATTACTCCTGGCAGGCTTGGGAGATCATATGAAATGCTGGGTATTAAACCCAGGTCAGTCCTTGATTGGCTGTACGCAAGACAAATGCCCTACCAGCTGTGCTATTGCTCCTTCCCATCCCTGATCTAATTTGACTGGTCATTATGTGATCTATTTTGACTGACTATTCCATTCCATGTTCTATTTTGTCTGGACATTTCATAATCTATTTGGATTGGCCATCCCATGATCTATTTGGATTGGCCATTCCATGATCTATTTTGATCTCTCTGTTCTGAACTAAATAATACCATGTCTCTCTCCCTTTCACTCCAACCCAACCAGTCCTTCCCTCTGGATGCTTAAGCTTAGTCATTGGGGCAGAGTCTGGGGTCTTGGTGTCAGGGTCAGCAGCATTGGTCCCTCTCCCTGCTGGGAATTGTTATGTCTGCTCTATGACTTCAAAATGGCATTTACTACCAAGGACCTTCAGACTTTCTAAACAATCTTAACAGAAGGCCCTGCCTTCCAGCATCTTGAGTTTGGATTTTAATTCTTTAGAAACACTTTCTTATGGCATCTGTGTTCCCCTCTGGGGATTTTTGACTCCTCCAAATGTGTCTTCTTCTGTGATGAACTCCCTGAGCCTTTGCTGGAGTTCAGATCACATAGCAGACATTTTTAGAGCTCTGTGTGGGAGTTGAAAACTTTTGGATTTTTGATCATGGATCCATTTCCTCATAATCTCTGTTTTAGAGAGAACATAGATATAGTTGGATACATATATGCATTAATGCATACACAAATATATTCATACATGCCTACCCAAATACACTCACATGTATATCATCTATACATGTACCATTAATACATGTACCATTCATCCATACATGCATCATTTATATATGAACAACTCATCCATACATGTATTATTCACCCATATATATGTCATTCATCATTCTATATACACATAGAAGCATTCATATATGCATCATCCATACATGTTTCTTTTATACATACATATACATACATACTTATTGAGATACATACATACATACATACATACATACATATTGAGATGCATCCTGTTTCTCTGAAGTGTCTGAACCAGGCAAACCACACACTTGATTAATGTGAATGGCTCCAGGAGTCCATGTGGAAAGCAACTTTTCAGACTATTTCTCTCTGTTCCTGGCTTCCAGTCCCAGCCCCCAAAGGATCTGTCAATGATGGGGCTCTGCTTGTTGTCTCTTGGGAACTTGCTTGTCCCTAGTCTGATGCTAGGACAAAGACCCCCTACTCTGGGAATTGCTGAGGCTGGGTGATAAAGAACATCTCCAGCATGGTGCTATTAACTTGGTGATTGATTTTATAGCCTTTCAAGGCACTGTATGTTCCTCTAGCCGTTCTCAAAGGAGTGCCATTTTGAATTCTACTTTTATGGGTTTGTTCTTTTCTCTGCCTTCAGAGACTCCATGCATCTATTTTATTAGGAGTGTTATTTTGTGCTGGTTCTGGAAGGATCTCACTGGTTTAACAGAAACTTCACCAAGCTTATCCAGAAAATGAGACTAAAAGCTTCAATGATCTTACCACTATTTGAGGAGGAAAAAAATGTATCATTAAAAAAAATGTATCATAAAGTTGACTTCCATAGGATCTTTATTTCTAAGGTAATTCTCTTATTAACCTTTGGACAAAGGAACAAAACTGTGTCTTGAATCTTTGTACACACAAACACATACTGTTTATCTGAAAATTTCCCCTCAGTTTAAATTTTCTAGATTATTCTAAAGTGTCATCTCTATATTTTCCCCTTATCTTGGAGAGCTTGGATAAAACTTCCCTCCCCAGATTTAGATCTATGAATGAACACAGGAGAGATAAGACACATATCAGGAGGAGATATGCAGGCAGGACCTTATCTGGGGCAGAAGAGGTGAGTAGGCTGCTTGCTTGCACCTGGGTTTGAGCTAAGCTGAATGAGATCACGTTGGCCTTATGAGCCAGCACACAGCTCAGAGAGTGCCTAAACCATCAGAACAGAAAGGCTTTTCTAGAAAGCTGAACCTTACAGCTAGCAATGGGCAAAATCACCATGATCACCAGCATGTGTGTATTCAGATCACCAGGAACCAGCTGGGCACAAATGTCATGTGATTAGTGTCTCACCAGTGCAGGGATCTCTGGTCTCAGAGAATTTTCCATATCAATAATCCATGCTCCGTTTCCACAGAAAAGTCTGCTTGCTCTTTCTCCACCCACCCCTGAGAGTGGCATTTATTTATAAGAGTACTACCATGTAAAGCATCTCCTAAACTTGACAATGCAGTCATAGGCTAGGGGTTAAATTTAATCCATGGTATTGATGACAAGAATTCAGGAAAGTGGAAAAAAATAATTTTACTAGAGATAAAAAATGCATGTATGTGTGTATATATGTATTATTTCATTTCTTGCTGTGGTGATAAAGAACAAGACTATGAGTTTAATTTAAAATTGAAGTTTTATGCAATAATTGGGGAAAATCAGTAGTTTCTTTTTTCCAAGGAAATAAACATAATCCTATCATTTGGGCATATGAAATTTAATAATAACACGGCTAAAGGTGATCCCTTTAGTTAGTTAATTTCCAAAAAAAATACATCTTAAGGAATTCTCTTTCCTAAGCCTCTGTTTTAATATACATTTAGTTGGCAAATGATGGCAAGAAAAAGGAAAATGGAAGTTAAAACTTGGTTACTAACTGCTATACCAAGGCAAAGAAAACAGAGGACATGTTTTGGGAAGCCAGTTTAAGTAGTAGTGCTTGCTGCTTTCTCCCATTGAGGAAAGCAAGAGAGAAGGATCCAAGAAGGACCATCATGTAGGCTACTGAATTTCTTCCTATATACCCAGAGACATTCTCCCACCTCCTGGGGCATCCTAGGCCTGCTTATAAAGTACACAGAGTTAAAGTCCCCAGGTGACTTGCTTTTCCTGTTGATAAGGGAGAGGTGAGATGCTGATACCAGCAAACAGAGTGCAAAATAGAAATGCTTGCAGATAAATGCATGGAGGCAGTGCTGGGCTGAAAAAGGGGGTTGCTACAAGCACCCACTCTAACAGGCTGGCAGAGGCTGATGGCATTGAGGCCTAGGTCACTGCCACATGGGTGGGGGAGGAGGTGCGTGATCCATTGATTCCTATTAGTGCACATTGAGTGGTGAAAGACATTGGGGTCATGGAAACTACACACACACACACACACACACACACACACACACACACACACACACACACACACACACACCTCCTTTGATACTTTCCCTGAAGCAAGTTTGCTCTCTGAACTCATCGGTATTTCCTGTAGCTCTGAACACTTTTCTGAGTTGCTTTTGGACTGGACAGTTCATTAAAGGGGGCTGCTCTGTCCGCCAGCTCCCGGTGCTGCTGAGATGGGACTGTGGCAGCCACTGTTTCCTTGGCCTCTCCCAGTCTACCTCCTGCCCCCACCAGCTCTGCTCCTGCTAATTCAGTGCTTCCCCAGGTGGGCAATATAGTAGAGTGGGGAAAATTGCTGAAATGTTTCGGGGGTCAGGACGGGTGGTTGCAGGTTCAAATGCATGCAACCATATGGGCCCTTTCTGTTTGTTCACTTCCCATTTTGATGCTAGAGCTTTAAGATGTTTCTTGACATCTGGCAGCTTCATTTGAAAAAACAATCTTTTTTGTGCAATAAATTGAAGTTAATTTTTTGCTTTTTTGGGGGGAGGGGGCCTACATCCAGCAGTGCCAAGGGGTTACTTCTGGCTCTATGCACAGAAATTATTCCTGGCAGGCTCGGGACCATATGGAATGTCGGAGATTGAACCCAGGTCAGCTGCATGCAAGGCAAATACTCCAGTCCAAATTTGTTAACTTTTAGAAGTTATCAATTAAGTATTTTTTAACCATATAGCTGCTATTTCCATTCACCAAACCAATTTAACATACTAGTACACTTTTTGGTGGTAAGGACTCTCTGAAGGAGCATTCAAGTATGAGCCACTGGTGGAACACACTGTCTATGGGATGGATATACAAGTATGAGACAGCAGTGGAATGCACTGTTCGTGGAACATCCAAGTGTTCACCATGGGTGGTACATGCCAACATCAGTGTATCAAAGATAGTGGGCATTCAGGGAGTACTGGGTAGTTTATTTTCTCTGAAAAGGGGTCTTAGACCAAACAAGTTTGGATCCTCCATTCTAATTTTTACTTCCTCTTCACTAAGTGAAGTTCTAGCCTGAGTTTCCAGAGTCCTTACTGACATTCAGTTCCAGAAAAGTTTTTCTTGAGTATTTCTTGAGAAATGTCAACTTTAAATGCATTCTCCTCCTTCCTTCTGAGTTCATCTAAAATATTCCCTTGGTGTGTGTATGTGTGTGTTATGTATAAACATTAGTTTGAGTACCATTATCTGGGTTTACTACTGATTATGTGTTAATGTTTACTCCCTGGCAGTGCTCACAGCCACATGTAGGCACTAAGAATAGATTCATGGGCCTCCGACCTACAAGGCAGGATCTCTATTCTGGAACCACATCCTGTGCTCAAGAAATCATGTTTTCTGTAAAAGCAGCATGTGTAGTTACTCTGGGATGATGCAAAGGAGGGGGTACAGCTCAATGTCCAAAGCCAAGTTGGCAGCACTAATGAGAACATGAGTCCTGAACTTCAGCAACCAAACTGAAAAATATGCCTTTCAGGGAAAAGGAGGTTGGAGGAAAGAGCCTGGGGACATTGATGGAGAGGGAAGACATTCTGCTGGTGGCAGGATCAGTGTGGGAACAGTCTAAAACCCAACTAGAATAACTTTTTGCATCATGGTGCTTCTGTAACATATTTTGTTTGTTTTCTTGCTTGATTTTGATTTGGGGGCCTCACCCAGCGGTACTTAGGTTACTCCTGGTTCTGCACTCAGAGATTACTCCTGGTAGGCTCTAGGACTGTATGGGATTCTGGAGATCAAACCCGGGTCAGCTGCATGCAAGACAACTGCCCTCCCTGCTACACTACCACTCCAGCCCCATAACATTTTTTAAGTAGCACATGCAGTTTGAGGACCCAAGAATTGTATATTAATTTCATGACAGCGAGAAGATTATTATCTTTGAGTTGGTCTTTCTGGGTCTGGAGATCAGAGAGTTTTGTGATTATTTTATGAACTCATAAAGCTTTCCTCAGACTCCCTCCCAGGGTTGCTGGCTACAGGTAGAAGAGAGAGTGCTCAGAATCTGTCTCATCATTGCTTCCCTGAAGTCCTCTCACTGTGATGTGTGGTGACTGTGATCACAAATGCACCAGAGCATGTTTCCATCTGGCTGCCTGGTGGATGGGGACAGAGCTATTTCCGAGGGCATTTATCTGATGTCTTTCGTGTTCTGCAGAATCTCTGGACCATGTGGCTGACTTTCAGGGGTCTCTTCACTCCCTATCTATCATTCTAACCTTGCAGACACAGCCACAGGGTGGAGGACATGCATGCTGGCCTGGCCTTGTAGGTGGGAAAGGCTTCTGTGTGGCCAGTTGCCCAGCTCCAGCCAGACTCCTATCACTCTGCCCTTGGTTTTAACCCCAGATCTGCTAGACATTTGTAACTTCTACCTTTCTGGATAAGTTCAGAGTCTTATTCTTAGGCTTGCTAGAGCCTTTTCTTCACACAGATTACTGAGGAGCCTCAAATACATCTGCAGTGGGAGTTAGGTCGAGAACCCAGAAATCTTGAAACTAAGTTCTCATCCAACTCAACTGTCTTAAATTCTCATTCCAGAAACGAGAAGATTCAGCATGTGCTACTTTGCTAGTTCTATTTCTACAAATATAGACATAGCAGAAAGACATTATTCCTGAACAATTCCTATGCCTCTGTGATTCTAGATGAACAATGGTCACAATGAGCATAAATTGTGGCCTCCCCCGGTTCAGCACCTGCCAAGCATCCTGGGCTTGTGGGTGGAACAGATGTGGCCATAGTGTAGTGGGGCAGGATCCTGTGGGTGTGGACCAGAAGTGGAAGTTGTGAGTGGGTGTTCTTAGTTGCTGCTCTCAAAAGCCTGGGTTCATTTCTATGGCTCCATTTCATTACCATGCCTATGACTTTTGGCTTCAAGGGCATTTTTGTGTAAGTAAATGTGTTTTGGAACTGAGAGGATTTATATCTCCCAATCAAGCTGATTGCTCCTTGAGATCTGTTGGCAATATTTCTGTTTCAAAGACTTGCTTCAACTGGAAAAGATATGAGTATATAAAGCCACCAATGTCAGTCACTGGAGTGACTGCTGCATTATGGAAAAATGCCTTGCTGCAATTTTTATTTCACTACCTAAACTACTACTAAGGAAATCTTTATTTCCTTAAAGATGATGCAGATAAATAATGAGCTTTGTCTGAAAAATATGAGTACATTTCATATGCCACAAATACTAAAAATTGTCATAGAGGGAAAAAATGGACAGGCCTAATGCAAAATGTGGCATGGAACCAAAATCATTTTTTTAAAAGCTGCAGCATGGACTAAATATTGTTCATTGTAAATTGTGTTGCTTTGTTAATCTGATCAATAAACAATTTTGTACCTCGAAGTCAATAAAACATACTTCTCTCCTTAAGAGGAGGAAAATTATCCTAAACTTTACCACCCAGACCTTGAGACCAGACCTTTGGATTCTGAACTGGGAGGAAATCATACAGTTTACCTAATTTTAAGAGGGAAAAAGGTAGATGAGGAGGGAGGCTGAGTCACCAGGGCCCCCAGCTGCCCACTGCATACCCTCATGCTTCACTTCTAATTAAAACAAGATGCAAAAAGCAGGGCTTGAGAGGTTGTGACGGCAAGGAAAGCAGGTGGTGTCCACTTTGGCCTTGATGAAAGAGGAGAGCTGAGGGGTTTGGATCACTGGTAGATCTGTTAGCAGCTGTTTATATCTGTGTTCTGGGCCAGGGGCCAAGCATGAGGAGGAGAAAGCCGAAAAGAGAAGGCATGTTCCGGAAATATCATCTTCTCTCCAAGTCATCTCTTGGCCCCTTCCATGACCACACGTTAGGGATCATGTGTCATGTCCTGCTCAATGCTGTGGCCACCCATGTGGCCCCAAAGATAATGTGTCAAAGGTTCCTTTCATGAGAATGATCATGACTTTCTGGCTTATAGTATGTCACATTACATAGGAATAAAAGGGGAGCAGACATTAAATGTGGTTGGATTCTTGCCCCCCACTAGGACCAAATTTAATTAAGAAATGTTGCACTGGTGAAGGGGAAAAAAAAAGAATTGGAATATAGAGGTAGGAAAGAAGAAACTGGTAAATATAGAACCAAAATGGTGATATGTACTAACAGTTTGAAGCTCATGAAAAGAGCAGCAGCTTATCATCTTTAGGTAGTGGATAAAAGCACTGCACTAGTAAAATAAAGATATATTTCATACCATCAGAACCAGTTCAGAGCCCCAATAGTAAGTCCTTCAGCCCTGCTGTGCTTGTTATATTGACAAAGCACTTCAGAGCCCAGTGCTGTGAAATGATGACATCATTTATGTGATGTGTGTGTGTACATGTGTGAAAATTATTGTATCTTCAAGAGGTCAGTAAGTCATTGTTAGAAGGTTTAGTAAACTCTGGTTACTAGTTAACTAGTCTGTTACTTCTTTGATTTCTAAACATTAAGTGATTTTGGATACACATTGGTGCCTAAATTGGTATTTTTCCCCAGGAATGACTATATGAAACAAAGATGAAGTTATCATGCACTGAAATTCCAAAGACTATTGATGATATTGAGGCATTTGTAGGGTGTGATTATGGCTGCCAGGCTTCTGGAAGTACAACAAGGCTGGGTGGGGGAAGGGTTCCCACACTCATTCCAAAAAGAAAAAAAAAGGTCCTGGTGATATCAGCCCAAATACCAGCACACTTGGAGGTCAAATCGGTGTCTCTGCAGAGAGCCATAGAGGAGTGGTGAAGTAGGGACATTGGCTAGTATTTTTTGCATCTCAGTGACTCACTGATGCCCCTGCACTACTGGGCACCAGCCAATGAGGGCATTCCTTGGGGCTGTTAGAAAGTCAGTTTAGCTGTGGAGTGGACCTACTTTTTCCACTGTGAAATGAAAACGCCTCTGGGCCCAGCAGCTGGGAGACTCTTGGGGGCATAACTTCTGTGACTGTAACTGAGCACAGTAGAGCAAGATTAGTTGAAGTTGGCCCAAATATGAGTGAAGACCAGTGGGGTATGGGTCCATGGATGGCAGAGGTGGGATGTGGATCCATGGCAGAAGTAGGGTGTGGGTCTATGGATGACAGCAGTGGGGGTCATGGGCTCATGGCCCTGTCCCCACATTGCCTGCACAGTGAGAGTATTGTCAGTCAGATCCCAAGAATCGTGATTTGTGTATGCACCCATTGATACCCGAGGTCCTGTCCCCCTCCCTTGTGCATGCTTGGCTCCTCCCACTCCATAGGCGCCAGAGGGAATGTGAGAAAAATGGCTCAGCCCAGTGAGGTGAGAGGGAGACTGGAGCAGAATGTTCAGTAGCAAGGACTGGAATTCAATTTTGCATTTCCCCGCTGTGACAGTTAAATGTGAGGCTATATATTACCATTTCTGTAGCATTCTTCTCTGCTATAATTTTACTGGAAACATGGCCCACTGGCCAGGAAAGTAACCAAATGTAAAAGAAAACGGTGATTTTTAAATTGCATTAAATGATTTCTAAAGTATTCTGGTTATTGATCAAGTGGGATGGGGGCTGCTTTAGACCCCATGCTTAACTTTGACATAATTGGAATTGGAGAGAGGGAGAAATAATTTGCATACCCCAAATCTAGATCACCAAGGACTTTTTTTTGGGGGGGGTCACACCCAGTAGTGCTCAGGGGTTACTCCTTGCTCTAAGCTCAGAAATCGCTCCTGGCAGGCTCAGGGGACCATATGGGATGCCGAGATTCGAACCACCATCCTGCATGCAAGACAAACACCCTACCTCCATTCTATCTCTCCAGAACCCCAACAAGGGCTTTTTAACCCCAGAGATACCGAGTCTAAATGGTGAGGGGCCAGTCAGACAGGGCCACACTTGGAGGCAGAGGTGGGGACCCAAGTCTCTGCCCAGGTCAGAATGTGTATGTGAGAGCAAAAGAGAAGGGGATCCCCTTTGCAGGGGATTTAAATGCCAAACTAGAAGCTGGGGAGGTGCAGATGTTCTACAGTTCAGCCCCTGCAGGGTCTCTGTAAAGTCACCACAGATGACCCCCTGGTGTATTAGAAAAGGAAGCTGAGACTCAAGTAAGCAAGGAGTCATACTGGAAACAGATGTTCTTCTTCCAACAGGAACATGGATAACAGAGGATGAGGGCTTGCCAGAGGGCAGAACCAGTATTGATTTTAAATCACACCCTCTGGGTATCGGCGTGTTGCTATATAGTGTGGTCTGAACTATCATGAAACCCAGCAGGAAGTTTGGTTCCACTGGGTTCATAAAATTCTCTAAAATTCAGCCAGCTGATGACAGGTGCAAATGTGATTTTGTCTGATCTCTGCTTTCAGTTGCACAGTAAAAGCCCCATGGGTAGTGATCTCCCATCTTTGCTTTTCAGAGCATCTCTCGAAAGGGAATATGGAATCTTTCTTTATTCAATGCATATGAGATAACAAAATGTAGTTGCCACCACAGCTGTCTTCCTTAGAGATTGAGACTGATGGCACCAATGTCACTACAGGGTCTGTTTTTGAAAATGTGGGTGGAGTGAGTTGGGTCACCAGCAGTGGTGCTCAAGGTTATTGATTCCTGGCTCTTGGCAGTGCTCGGGGGACTGTATATGGTGCTGGGGATGAAACCAGGATCAGCTATGTATAAGGCATATGCTGTGTTCTTCCTCTTGCCCCCTAGTAAACACGTTTTTTGTTTGTTTTTCATAATAATATATTTAAGCACCATGATTAAAAATACGTTTGTAGTTGGGTTTCAGTTATAGAAAAGAACACCTTCCTTCACCAGTGTGACCATGCCACCACCAATGCCCCCATCTCCCTCCTCTTCCACCCCCTGCCTGTCTTTGAGACAGGTATTTTATTTCTATTATTCACTACCATTGTCATGATAGTTGTTAGTGTAGTTATTTCTCTAACTGTACTCACCACTCTTGTGGTAAGCTTCATATCATGGGCAGGTCCTTCTAGCCCTCGCATCTTTATCCCTGGGTATTATTGCAATAATGTCTTTTATTTTTCTTAAATATCACAGACGAGTGAGACTATTCTGTGTCTCTCTCCCTCTCATTTATTTCACTCAACATAGTAGTTTCCTTGTCCATCCATGTATAGGAAAATTTTATGACTTTAATTTTCCTGACAGCTGAATAGTATTCCATTGTGTATATATACCACAATTTTAGCCACTCATCTGTTGTCAGGCATCTGGGTTGTTTCCAAATTCTGGCTATTGTAAATAGTGCTACAATGAATATAATTGTGCAGAAGACATTTTTGTATTGTGTTTTTGTGCTGTTATTATAACAAGGAGAGGTATAGCTGGGTCATATGGGAGTTCAACTTCCACTTTTTTGAGGAATCTCCATATTGTTTTCTATAAAGGCTGGACTAGACAGCATTCCTACCAGCAGTGAATTAGAGTTCCTTTCACCCACGTTCCTGCCAGCACTGATTGTTTTTGTTCTTTGTGATGTGTGCCAATCTCTATGGCATGAAATGGCACCTATTATTGTTTTGATTTATATCTCCCTGATGACTAGTGATGTGGAGCATTTTTTCATGTGTCTTTTGGCCATTTGTAGTTCTTCTTTGAGGAAGTGTCTGTTCATTTCTTCTACCCATTTTTTAATGGGGTTAGATGTTTTTTTCTTGTTAAGTTCTATCAGTACCTTGTATCTTAGATTATTTTATATTAGCCTCTTATCTGATGGGTATTGGGTGAATAGTTTCTCCCATTATGTAGGCAGCTTTTGTATCCTCATCACTATTTCCTTTGAGGTGCAGAAGCTTCTCAGCTTAATATAGTCTCACTTGTTTCTCTTCTTCCACTTGTTTGGAAAGTGGTGTTTCCTCCTTAAAGATGCCTTTAGTCTCAGTGTCATTAAGTGTTTTACCTACATGTTCTTCTATAACCATATAGTTCCAGGTCTGTAAACACTTTTTTTTCTTGGGCCACACCCGGCAGCACTCAGGGGCACTCCTGGCTCTATGCTCAGAAATCGCTCCTAGCAGGCTCAGGGGACCATATAGAATGCTGGGATTCGAACCACCGTCCTTCTGCATGCAAGGCAAATGCCTTACCTCCATGCTACACCACTTTGGAGAGATGGAGATTCACAATAGCAGTATTAGAATTACCTTCTTTCAAAACTCTAAAAGGGGGCCGAAAGGATAGCACAATGGATAGGACACTTACCTTGCATGTAGACAACCCTGGTTCTATCCCACAAATCCCACAGGGTCCCCTGAGATTGCCAGGAGTAATTCCTGAGTGCAGAGCCAAGACTAACCCCTGAGCACCACCTGGTGTATCCCCAGAAAACATAAACACAAAACAAACAACCATGGAAAATATCCCAGGAGCCCAGTTGGGATTTGGGAGTTCAGCACAGCACATAGGGATGTGGGAGCCTTTCCTTGTCCAGGAAAGCAGAATGTGTCTAGAGTGGCCTACTACAGCCAGGAGCCCTGGGCATCACTCATCAGGCAGGAACCTCCCAAGGTTTGCCAGAGTGGAACCTTCCTGCTCCAGTTTTCTGAAGGAGTAAATTCTCTCCAGCAAGAGGTCTAATTAGGCCTAATTGTTTTCTCCACAGGTGGTAGGAGTTCACACTTTAAGTCTTTTACCTGAAAAAAGAAACCCCAAAACAAAAAATGTGGTGACTCCCCTCTATAGACATATGCGCATGCTGCAAGGTAATAATCTCGCCACAGTCTGGAGTCCTGGAAAAGCAGCGCTTTCGTGCTTCACAAAGTAAGCAAGGCTCAAAAAATGGGCTAGAGGGCCAGAACCACAATATAGTGGGTAGGGCATTTGTCTTGCTCTTGGCCAAACCAGGTTTAATCTTCAGCATCCCATATGATCCCTAGAGCCGGCCAGGAGTGATTTCTGAGTGCAGAGTCCAGAGTAACCCCTGAGCATTGCCAGATGTGCCTCCCTGTATTGCCCAAATATAACCAAGAAGAATCTTGAGCTTTGGAATCTGAGAAAGATCACTGGCCCCACATAGGGAATATGTCCAAGGAGGGCACTTTACTATGATTCCAGAAGCTGTTGGCCCCAGAAGCCCCTTCTGGGTGGGAGTGAGTGTTCCTAAGGTGTGATTACACAGGGGAAGTGCCTCTTCCAGACCAACATATCAGGGCATGTGGGCACCTATTGAGGCACCAATGCCCTTCACTGTGGTGCAGGGTGCTGGGACCCAAGGGGCTAGAGTCTAGATCTCCTGAGAAGGAAAGTCAGCAGGAGAGTGAGGTGCACAGAGGGGATCCCGATTTTGGTGTGGTGAGAGCATGGAGCATGAGTGAATGCTGCCCTCTGACACTTGTTCATCAGAGCTTCTCCACGAGAGGCTTCCAGACCAGAGTTGGAGGAAACTTGTCTACATTGCTCACTTCTATAAGGGTCCTTTCATTTTTTTTTATTATTATTATTATTATTATTATTATTATTATTATTATTATGACACACCCAGGAATGCTAGATAACAGAGATTACTCCTGGCTCTTCTCTCAAGAATTACTCCTAGCAGTGCTCAGGGGACCACTTGGGATGCCTGGAATGGACCCTGGGTCAGGCAAGTGTCTTCCCCACTGTGCTATCTCTTCAGCCCACCATCAGCGTCTTTTGTAGCTAATCAACCTACAAAGAGACAAGTGGAAATGCTGTGTGCTGAGGGGCATGTCTGCTCACTGGCACTAGGAAGGAGGCAAAGGGCTCAATATTTGTCCTGTTTCCTCATTGTTCACATCTGTTCTATCACCCATCCTTACATCTGGAAACTTTGACAGTTCCCTCAGTTTCTGCATCACAGTTGCTTTGTTGGACTCTTCATTTTATTATCTAATCATGTGATTTTAAAAGAGTTTTAAGCCATTTAATATAGATCTTTCATATAGTTAATATAGATCTTATATTTTTCAAGAACTTTGGGGGCCACACACAGCGATGCTCTGGGATTACTTCTGGAGCTGAACTCAGGAATTACTCCTGGCAGACTCAGGGAACAATATAGGATGCTGGGGATCAAACCTGGTTTGGCCACATGCAATGTAAATGATCTATCCTCTCTATTAATATTTGGGCTCTCTAACCTGCCATTTTTGAGCCTTGCTTTCTGTGAACTCACATGAGCACTAAAACTCACTGACTTTCCAGGACTCCAGACTTGGCAAAACTTGGTTCAACCACATGAAAGGCAAACACCCTCCCTGCTGCGCTATCGCTCCAGCCCCTCAAATATATTTTTTTTAAATTTTTTAAAGGTAGAATCATTAATTATGTGTAAAAATGAGGCCTTGTCAGTGAACCGTGGTTTGATTTCTTGCACCATATATGGTCCTCCAAGTATCACCTAAAATGATCCCTAAGCACAGAGCCAGGAGAAAGCCCTAAGTACAGCTGGGAATGGCCTCAACATACCAATAACCCCTCTACCCCACCCCACACACACACCATTAAGACCCATGCATAAGGTCAGCTTCTCAGAGGCAGGCAGAGAATTCCGTGTGTACTGTGTTTATCTGTATTAGGGAATCTGCCTGTATGTTCTCAGTGTTTATGGAGGAGCTATGGGACTGAGGAAGCATGAAATCCAATTTGGGTAAGGAGGTAGCTCAGAGCATGAGGGAGCAATGAGTCATGAGGAGTTGGTAGCCTTAATGGATAGAAAGGGTTAATGGGGTTGAAGAATTCCCCAAGGTGACTTAAAGAACTGAACTGAGTGTAGAGAACAGAATCTTAAATTGATATTTATAACCCTGTAGATAGACCCCTCTCAGATGTGTTTGTTTTGCTTCTTTGTGTTTGTTTTCTGTTTTGTTTTGTTTTTCTGTTTTTTTTCTTTCACTTCAGTCAGAACCACATAACTTAAATCATCTTGTTCTGCCTCATAAATTGAGGGGGGGGAAATGAATGGTACCAAGACCAAACAGTTTTTATAAACATTGAGTAAAAAAAAAAAAAAGATCAGTTTTAAACACCAAATCCAAAGCCAATGACAACAGAATCAATACCCATTTCTACAAACTAGACACAGAGGGAACCACTTATACTAGCACCCCAGGGGGTGCAAAGGAGGGGAATATGGATGCATGCTGGGAACAGGTTTGGAGGGAGGAACACATTGGTGGTGGGAATGCCCTAGGTTCAATGCCGCTATGTACCTAAAATATTACTGTGAAAGATTTGTAATCCACTTTGGTGACAATAAAAATTATTTTTTAAAAAAAAGGGAAAGAAACTTAACTAGGAGGAGGAATAGGAAGATTCTGAACCAGTCCCTGAGAATGGCAAGACTAAGCCTGTGTTGTCAGTGTGTCCACATCAACATGGAAGAATGGGTTATAGTTACCTCTGCTTTGCCCTGAGAAAGGCTAGTTCTGCCACTCTCAGATGGGGTTGGAGCAATTCAAAGGGATTACAACCCATGGGGAAAGTGAACCCAGGATAGATGAGGGTGAGAACTTTCCATGTGAGGAGAAGGCATGAGTCAGGGTGGGTGAAAATTTTTCATGAGTATCAATGCCCGGTGCATGATAAGATAGAAACATCATACAGTGGCCTAGCAACTGAATGAGCAGCCTTCTGAGAGAGCTGCAGAAAGAGAGCTAAAACGGGGTGTTCAGTTCCTATAGTGCTCGAGGAAACTGTAGTGTTGACAAACTGTTGATGGAATGATGATACTCATATTTGAGACACACATTGATTTCTGCAAAATTATTTCCTTGAAGGTTGGTTGAATGATGCACTTCTATGGTGAAGTCAGGAAATTTTGAAGGTCATAGCTGCACTTTGTGTGGTTGATGTTTGGGGCTACATAGAGTTACTCCCAACAGTGCTCATGGAACCATGTGGTGCCAGGCTTGAATCAAGGGCTTCTACATATGCAGCTTCACTCCGGCCTTTGGACTATGGACTCAGGATTGCATTCTTCACTATGTAGTTTCAAAACTTAACTAAAACACTTCATTTAACTGCCTAATAAATAGAGTATTCACATTATTTTCAAACCTTTCTGTTTCTTTTTGGATAAAGCACTGGTATTGCTCAGAGCAAGTTTACTTCTGGTTCTGTGCTCAGGGGTCATTCCTGACAATGTTCAGGGACCCTGGGGATAGAACAGGAGGTGGCCACATGCAAGGCAAGAGCCCTTAGCTTTGTACTTTCTCTCTGGTTCCTAAAACATTTTGAAGGAAGCGGATTGTGTTTTCACATTACAATTACCTTTGATAAAACAATCACAGGGACTAGGGCAGGAATCAAGTGACAGAACTTACATGTGTGAAACTCTGGGTTTGATCCCTACTGCCCCCCAAATAAATAAATAAGAATGAGCATTGACAGCAGTAGCACTTTTGCCTTAGACGCAGAAGGACGGTGGTTTGAATCCCAGGATTTCATATGGTCCCCCGAGCCTGCCAGGAGCGATTTCTGAGCGTAGAGCCAGGAGTGACCTCTTGAGTGCTGCTGGGTGTGACCCCCCCCCCAAAAAAAAAAAAAAAGAAGAAGAATGAGCATTGAATTGAAAGTATGACCCCATCTCTTACAATGAAACTTTGATTAATGGCTTACAAAAAATAGATTTTTCATTGACTTCATTAGAAGTGCTATAAACAAATACATATGAGAAATATATACATTATTGCCAATTTCTATAGCCTAATTATAATAATTGATTCAAATCTTTAATTATTCCTTTTAATAGAATTTTAAGAGATCATTTAAATCATATTATTAATATGTAATTAATGACTGTAAATGTAGTTCCATCAATCTCCTGCCATATTGTGTTCTGTGTATGATGTCAACAATTTATGATGTAGTAGGAAGAAAATTTCATGAGTGTATGTTTTTTTAATTATTAAGAAACATGAAACAAAAAATAGCCTCAAACAAGACTTTTGAACTCTTGTCAAAATTTTATGACAGTTATGCTGAGATAAGTATTACACGAAGTAGAAGTTGAATTTAATGTTTTGAATTTGAGCTTGATAAAACTTGGCTAATAATGATTGCTTCACCCAATTTTTAGCTTTAATCTCATGATACCTTATAGTTTGGTGTAGAAATTTGTCATGAAAAGCAGTAGATATTAATAGACATTTAAACTTCATTTTCTCATTTCAAGCTGAATGTTTTCATTCTTGTCATTGATTTGACCCCTTTATATGATACATAAATAGAACATACTCAAATAATAACCCCTTAGCCCTTTCTACTTTGCTCATTTTCTTGCTGTCCATGTGTGCCATACATTTATTTTTATCTTGGCAGGAAACATTTGAGAGCATTTGTTTGGGAAAGATTCATCAGTTAGACCCGGAGAGCACAGGTCCCTCACCCTACCCATGTAGTCGTATTTAACATCACAGTTATCAGGAAGGAATCAGACATGTGAGCTTAGACATGGGGCATTATTGACAGCCCCTATGCAGTACAGCCCACATGTTAGTATAAGAGAGGTGTGAAGGGGCTGCCAGTGTCTGCCCACCTGGTGAATATTATTTTATATTAGGTTTTCAAAACTCAAAGATTACGTAAATACAGATTTTCATTTCTTTCCTTGTGAAACCCAGTTGAGGAGGGGGTGTGAACTTTATTGCTGAAACCCAATTACAAACATGTTTGTAATGAGGGTGTTTAAATAAAGAAATTATTTTTAAAAAATAGTTGACTTCTTTTAGAGAGAGAGAGAGAGTAGAGAGAGAGCGAAAGCTCCTTCAGCAAAGGAGCACATTAAGTATATAATGGGACCTGGAGCAGGCTCAAACTTTTATTTATTTATTTATTTATTTATTTGGTATTTGAACTACTCTCCTAGCAGATTCTAGATACCATACAGGGTGCAAGAGATTGAACCTGGGTCAGCTGCATGGAGGTAAAGCTGTGTTAGGGTGGACTGCTAAATCCATGAGCATGACCCTCCTTCCTCAGCTTGGGACTCAGTGGAAACCATACTTTGGGGCTGGCACTATCTCTTTTCCCAACATCACAACTGTAAGGCCCTGACCAGGCCCCCAAACATGGCTGTTAACCTCAGTAGTCCATAGTGAGGCTACATGTATGGATTTTTAGAAAGTTTCTAGTGAGTGCAGAGCTCTATATCTGACCAGAGAAAGTGAAGGGCCATGATGTGCACAATGTGGTCAGTGTAGCTTTATAAATAAAGTTTTATTGGCACCAACCAACCCATGAGTTAATATATTATCTGCAAACCTGATGTGGTGACAGAGTGGGTGGTCACAGCAATGATGTGGTGATGCAAAATCTAAACTATCCATGGACAAAGGGCAGAGCCTGATCCATGCTGCACAATTTTCAATGGGGTTGTCTTCCACAATCCAGAGCTGCAGTGCTGGGGCCAACCCTGCCCAGTGCCTGCAGAAGCCACAGGTGAGTTGGCACGCCCATGAAGATATACAAGGTACTAACAGAATTTAACAAGAAAAAAACATCTAACCCCATCAAAAAATGGGGAAAAGAAATGAATAGACACTTCCTCAAAGAAGAAATATACATGGCCAAAAGGCACATGAAAAAATGCTACACATCACTAATCAAGGAGATGCAAATCAAAGCAACAATGAAGTACCATTCATGCCACAGAGACTGGCACACATTACAAAACAAAAACAAAAACAAAAAACAAGACAATCAGTCTGGCAGGGATGTGGGAAAAGGGAACTCATTCACTGCTGATGGGAGTGCCAGTCTAGTCCAGCCTTTCTGGAAAACAATATGAAGATTCCTCAAAAACCTGGAAATTGGGGCCAGAGAGATAGCACAGTGGTAGGGCATCTTCCTTGCATGCAGCCAACCTAGGATGGATGGTTGTTCAAATCCCAGTATACCATATGCTCCCCTGAGCCTGCCAGGAGTGATTTCTGAGTGCAGAGCCAGGAGTAACCCCTCAGTGTCACTGGGCGTGACCCCCCCCAAATTTAAAATAAAATCATGGAAATTGAGCTCCCATATGATCCAGCTATATGACTACTAGAGATATACTCTAAAAACATACAAAAAAACCAATACAAAAGTGTCTTCTGCACACCTATATTCATTGTAGCACTATTTACAATAGCCTGAATCTGGAAACAACCCAGGTGCCCAACAACAGATGAGTGACTAAAGAAGTTGTGGTACTTATACACAATGGAATACTATGCAGCCATCAGGAAAATGAAGTCATGAATGGACATGAAAACTATTATGCTGAGTGAAATAAGTCAGAGGGAGAGAGAGACACACAGAATAGTCTCACTCATCTGTGGGATTTAAGAAAAATAAAAGACATTATTGTAATAATACCTAAAGATAATACAGATGAAGGCTAGAAGGACTGGCTCATGATATGAAGCTTACCACAATGAGTTGTAAGTGCAGTTAGAGAAATAACTCCACTACCAATTATCATTACAATGGTAGTGAGTGAGAGAAATAGATTGCCTGTCCCAAAGACAGGCAGGGGTGAGGGGGGGGGGAGCCATTGGTGATCAGAAAGTTGCACTGATGAAAGGGATGTTCTTTTTTATAACTGCAACCCAATTGCAACCATGTTTGTCATCATGGTGCTTAAATAAAGATATTAAAGAAGATGAAGAGGAAGAGGAGGAGAAGAGTGTCTGCCCGAGAGGCACATTGAGGAGGGGATAACATGGGAAAACTGGTGACAGAAAATTAACACTGATTAATGGATGGATGTTGGAATATTGTATGACTGAAATTGAACTTATTAACTTTGTATATCATGGTTATTCCATAAAAGTTTTTTTAACCAGCTGGAAAGAAAAACTATCCATGATCAGGCCTTGGGCATCCATGACCTGCCAACCTCTGGCTTTGATGGTTTTCCAACATTAAAGATGTTTCTACTGTAGAGACACATTTTCTAGATTCATTTGGAGACAACACACTCAAGTCCAGAGCAGAGATCATCCTTTATAGCATAGACCTAATAAGGGGAGTTGAGTCTTAGGAGTTGGTTTGTTACTTTAGAGAAACAGATTTCCAAAAGAAAATTAAAAAACAAAACAAAACAATATCCTTCTTCCCAAAAGTTGCATTGCTGTTCAAGTCCCATCTTTAAAAGACATCCTGTGACAAACAAGGCGTTTCCAGTATTTTACGGTCACCAAAGATGAAGGAGTGAGACATTGGAGTGAAAGTCTATTGATTTATCGATGTATTGATTTTTTATTTTTTAATAATTTTATTGTGATGTATTGATTTTTATAAAAAATTTATTTAAATCATTGTGATTCATAAAGCTATTCACAGTTGGGTTTTAGACATATAATGTTTATTTAACTGGGTATGAATTGGAGGGTCCTGTCTTTGGCTAAATCAGTCAGTCAAATTTTAAAATGAAACTGAGTTACGAAATGAAATCCAGCTCTTCGCAGTGGGGAATGGTGAATTATCACTGGCCCTTGGGATTTAATTTCCATTCCACCAAAGCTGATAGAAATGCTTAGCTGGTGAAGTTAGTGCACAGGGAACATCTCTCCCAGAATGAAGCCAAATGGGAACCTTGTAGAGTTCACAGAAGCAACAGTCTTAAGGTTCTGGGATACAGGGTGGTGGAGAAATGCACACCAAAAAGCAGGGAGCCCATAAATATTCAAAACCAGTCAGTTTTAGCTGCTGGTAAGTGTTCTGTTTAATGTCCCTTCATTTCTCACCCCAAGAGGTTGCACGTCGAAGGGTGATCAAGAGGAAGCAGCTTTCTTGCTCTCTGGTGTGTGTGTGTGTGTGTGTGTGTGTGTGTGTGTGTGTGTGTGTGTGTGTGTGTGTGTGTGTGCGCGTTACTGCTTCTGGCTCACTCCTCTCAGGGTCAGCACGGCTGTGGTTCAGAGATTAAGTTTAAAGCTGATGCCTCAGTCAAGGCCGGGCACTGTATTGTTCCACTGTGATCATTTTATTCTGATGAAACTGTATTATTAGTATAATTCCGTTATGAGCCAGAAATATCTGTTCAGTCTTCAGGTTAGATATTCAGTTTAATTGTGTATTTTTCTCCTAATGCCCGAATGGCCCTCCATCTGCCAGTTGGAATCAAAGTACATCCCTACAGCCTAGAAAGAAGCCTCCTACCCTGGGTGGCTGATTTCAGCAGCGAGAGAAAGACAGAAACAGCAGGAAATGGCAGATGTTTGCTCCTTTCACAGTGACCAGGGGCTGGGAAGGAACGCTCTGAGCAAAGCATGCACTAGGCTGGAAACAGTGTTCCTTGGGAGCCCAGCAGAGCAGAAATCCCACCTCCCACTGCAAATCCCCTGACCATCCTTATTTGGCCTAGTGCTAGGCTATATGTATCTCTTTCTGAATCCCACTGGCAGAGAATTCCTTAAAGCCAGGAGCCTGTGGGAACTCTGGAGCAGCTTCTGAGATGAGGGAGATTCCAGTTGCCCCCTTGCCCAGGAACCCACGTTTCAGAAAGGAAGACTTCATAAAGAGCAGGAAGAGCAAGCTGGGTCTATAGGAAGAACATGCCCACAGCCTTCAGAGCAGGAGAACTTCGCACTGCGCTGTGTGTGTGTGTGTGTGTGTGTGTGTGTGTGTGTGTGTGTGTGTGTGTGTGGTGTGTGTGTGTGTTTCAAAAGGCACTCTTAGAGTGTATTTCCAGAAATTTCCCTTTTGGAATATGCTGCCATACCTGCATCAGACAGCTCCCATGTTAGATCCATGTGCCTCATGATGAAAGGAAATTGTATTTTTTTTTCCTTTTGGGAATGATGTTTGTGACAGACTCTTGCAATGAGTTGCTTATTAGCTTCTAGAAGGGGATATTTCAGCCTAACTGGCTCTGCCGGCTCCTCCCCCCGTGAATGCATGCCTCTAACATTGAGCATGAAAAGAACACATATTATACATTAGAAATTACCAAGCTAGTGACTCCAGGTGTGTCTCCTGGAGCACAGTGTATTTTGATGACATTTTGCTTATTTTGTGTATTTCTTTTTTTTTTTTTGGTTTTTTGGGCCACACCCAGTAACGCTCAGGGGTTACTCCTGGCTATGTGCTCAGAAGTTGCTCCTGGCTTGGGGGACCATATGGGACACCGGGGGATCGAACCGCGGTCCGTCCAAGGTTAGCGCAGGCAAGGCAGGCACCTTACCTTTAGCGTCACCGCCCGGCCCCTATTTTGTGTATTTCTAACCACTTCCATGGTTCATCTGTCTGTGTAGAAACCACGGGTGATTGCTGAGTGACTGTGTGACTCTCCTGCCGAGTTGAAACACACACAAAAAAGACAAGCTGGAAAATGGACCGTAATGCTGTGGCATAATTTTGCTTTGCCTAGAAGAAAGATGAAAAGGGCCTATAATGGGGTCTATAAGAGGGTCTTTTTTTTTTTTCACATGAAAGGATTTATAAGGATCACTCCCAAAGCAAACTTTCTGAGAACCTAGTTTGCAGCCTCTTCAGAAAGACTTCAGCATTTTGTAAACCTGCATGGAAATGTGGGAGGAAGCCATACAGATGGACACCCTGGCTACTTTTTCTCTACTTCTTGCTTTCAGGAGACAGAGATAATTTTGGTCTTGGGGCTCCCACCCTCTAGCTCCCACCCCAAAGCCAACCCAGTTAGCTAACTTGGGTGTATGTCAAGATAAATGGATTCAGTCGAAGTGGTTCCTAACGTGGATGAGTAAAGGAAGCTTTAGGGGAAAAGAAATAGGGCTTTGATTCCAGTCTGGTGTGGCATAGAGGAATTCACTCACCTCAAATACAGCCTCTGATGGTTAAGAGAAAAAGTGCCCAATGTGGCAGGCAAAAGCACTAAGTACAAAAGCTCAGTAACATTTGGAACTCCGGTAGAGGAGTAAGGGGTAAGCAGAGGAGCACTTACCCTACCACTGCTGAGCAGATGGCATCTCTCTCTCTCTGCATTTCCCCAGGACCTGTGCACACATACTCCCACATGCACCTGAACTTCCACTGAATGGCGCAGAAAGCTCCCAGTGACACCACTCAAAATAACCTGAATAAAGGAGACTCATTCATTGGGTGGGAAGGATCTAAGGTTGAGCACAGGGAGCCCTGAGGGCCCAAGATAGAGAGGCTGGCTCCCAGGACAGGAGATCTGTGGATGGCTCAGGAGCAGCTCTGAAAGGATCCCCATTGTCCATGCAGAGCTGCTGCTCTTAGCATCTCTCAAGTCCTGATTTTTTGCCTAGGGATACAAGCTTTTGCCTTGGGTGTGTTTTGCCAACTGGCAACTGGCCAGTTTGTACCGTCCATTTTAACGTCACATTGGAAGGGCCAGTGTGAACTGATTCTTGCAGTCCCATTTGCAGAGGAAATAAAGAGCTAGGGGTAGAAGTTTGGTTGGCTGGGAGGACAGGAGAGAGGAGAGTGGTAAGCAGGATTCACAAGAGCATTTCTGGGGGCACTTGGGACATTTGAGTTTGGTCAACTTATGGGGGTTTTGATTGTTGTGTTTCATTGGCAAGACCCTTGTGACATATAAATACATCTATATGTAAGTTTCTAGTAAATCACACATTTAATTTTTCAAATTCCCCTTGTTATCATTGACATAGAACCAGACTTGACAGTGGTATTTCATTTTGGATTGGTGCATTTAGTCCTTCTCTGCCCTGAGATGGTTGCTTCATAGCCCTCTCTAGAGGTGATGTAGTTGCAGAGAGAGACAGAGAGATAGAGAGAGAGAGACAGAGAGAGAGAAGAGAGAGAGAAGATAGGATATTTAGAAACTGAGCAGCCTTGTTCCTTTTTTTTGTAGAGAACCTCATTGGCCTGACTTGGTTGTATCATATCTGTACAACATGAATGGACTTACCTTCTGTCCCACTCAGAGTTTCTCCTACATGTTCACAAGCATATGCGCATCCATTATAAGCAGTTGGTGGACATGCCAGCCCAGATTCCTTTCCTGCCAGGCTGTGCAGGTGCTCTAAATCCTACCTTTGAGCTGCAGCTCTTACTAAAATGCAAGTATTCTCTCTTTCTTGGTCATGCTTGTAGCCCACTAAATGGGGACAAGATGAGATTCACTGGGGTTAGAGCATCAGAAACATGCCTGCTTCTCATGGCGCCTCCCCATGAGAACTGGTGCTCTGTGAGCAGTTTCAAGTCCCAGCCAGGATTGTGGTCCCCCACACCACCAATAATCCTGTCCTGTTTCTTGAACCCTACAATCTGAAGGAGGGCCCAGAAAGACCAAAGGAGAGAGTTGTCTTACTCCATCCAGCGCTGGATTCAAGCAGTAAGATATGCACCTTCTTTTTTTTTTTTTTTTTTTTTTTTTTCATGACTGTACTTTTTATTTACAGAAAACAGGTAAAGCATTTCCATGTTCCTTGAGCAAATAACCTGCTCTTTTTTTTTCTTTTCTTTTTTCTTTTTTTTTTTTGGCACAAAGAAATATCATAAATGAACCACCAGGATCAACCAGAAACCCATAGGAAGATGTATCAGTCATCAACGGTCCAGGGGCAGCCACAAGACTCAGACAGACAAACAGACAGACAGCATCACCACAGACTGGAAAAAAAAATAAACAAGGGCCACATTCACCTCACAGTAAAAACCTGCTGGCCACAGGCTAGGCAGGGCAGGGGTTTGGGGAGGAGATGCGGGGCAGGGGGAGGCTCTCTGCTCCAGGGCCAGAAGCAGAACAGGAGGGAGAGTCACCATTCATAAATTAGAGGAGGCCTTCTTGTTCTCAACCACTTATCTTGTCCAAGACAGACAGTGCAAAAAACTGCCATACCCTGACCATGGACGGGTCCATTGGAAAAGCTTCTGGCAGCTGCGTGGACCAGGAGGTATCTCTCCATGTGTGCATGTGTGGATATGCACCTTCTTTTGACTGGTCTGTATACACTCTACAAGATGCCTCAGAATGGTTGCTTGGTTGTTTAACTGGGGTAGTGTTGATTTTCAAGATAGTGTATGCCACAGGAGTACACTTTCAGCCCTCTTCTGACTGCTGCTAGCACACTCTCCATTTAAATGTCTCCAAGTGCTACCATGATGGCCTGCTAGAATCTTTCTTTTCAAACAAATAATCAAATCACCATGAGATAAAGTGTTAAAAAGTTACCGATATAACTTTTATAAAGTGTTTGGTCATACAATGGTCCAATGCCCAACCCTTCACAAGTGTTCATTTTATGCCACCAATTTCCCTAGTCACCTTGCCATCATCCCCCATTCTCACCCTCAGTTTACCTCTATGGTTGTCCATTTTCTCATCTCTCTATCTGTCTTCCTCTCTGTGTCTCTGTCTCTTTGTCTCGCTCTATTTCTCTTTCCCCTTCCTTTTCAGCACACGGGTTGTAATACTGTTACTGAAAGGGTATCATGCATATCACTTTATTTTATTTCAATTCCCAGTTCTTGTCCAGAGTGATCATTCTCAGCTACTACTGTCATTCTCTCCTAACTGCACTTGTTCCACTCTGGAGTCTTTCATCTCACTCTCCACCCTCTTGGTAGTTTCAGTTCTGTGGTCAGCATCCAAGGGTGAGTGTTCATTGGCTGTTGCCCAGTCCTTGACTTGTTCTGTATATTCCACACCTGAGGGAGTCCATCTGGCATGTGTTCTTGTCCTCCTGGCTTATTTCTCTTTGAATGACCTTCCCAGCCCCATCCATGTTGCCATGGAAGACAAGTCTCATTTTCCTTACATGGAGTCACATGCTGTTGTGTATAGCATTGCTCATCTGTTGTTGGGTACTTGGGTTATTTCCAGATCATTGTTTGTGTAAATAGAACTGCGGTGAACACAGGTGTGCATATGTCTTTTCAAATTCATAATTTTGCAATCTTTGAATAGATTCTTGAGGTGAAATTGCTGGCTCATTCTAGATTTAATTTTTTTTTGAAAAATCCCCCTACTATTTTCTGTAATGACTCAACCAATTTACATTAACACTAACAATGTGTGAGAGTTCCTTTTTCCTCCATATCCACATCAACACTTGTTATTTCTGGCCTATTTGATATGTCATTCCCACAGGTGTGAGTTAATATCTCATTAGCACTTTGATTTGATTTTTTCCTAATAATTAGTGTTGATCTATTTTCATTTTTATGTGCCTGTGGCCATCTGTATGTCTTCTCTGGTAAAGTTTCTGTTTAGTTCTTCATTCTATTTTTTGATGAGACTACATTTTCTGTGTTCTTGAATTATGTGAGTAATTTATAGATCTTGGATATTAACTCTTTGTCAGGTGTATGATATATGATTATGTTATCCAAAATTGGCCCTTTAGATTTCTTGGTAGTATTTAAATAAAGTTTATTACATAAAATTTACTTATTTCAAATTCAAATAAAATTTACTTATTTAATAAATTTATTTAAATAAAATATAAATACTTGTGAGAACAAAAAATAAGTATTCCTTTAAAAGTATAATGAACTTAAAATCTTGAATGTGAAAGATTTTCATGGTTTTTAGGTTGTAATTCTTTGGGGGATGCTTATCAGTAATTGATATGAACAGTTATTCTATGAAACTTGAAATAGTCTCTCTCTCTCCTCTCTCTCTCTCTCTCTCGAGATATATATATATATATATATATATATATATATATATATATATATATATATATATATATATATATATATATAGTCTGTAATATGGTGGGAACCAAAGCTGAATTCCGTGAGAACAAATTAGTGCATCCCAGGCATATATCATATTGTCAGTAATTAATAATTCTTAATTATTTCTTTTTACATGCCTTTTCTTTAGCGGGCAGGAAAATTTCAAATCACTAAACTGTTCCACTGGTATTTTTTCCTCTGCTGCTAATATAAAAATATTGACAGCCCGTTAATCATGAGACATTCAAACTATCCTTATTTTGGAAGATGAATAATTAAATTTAAATTTATGCTGACAAGTGTGACTCACACCAAGAAACGAAGCAGCAATGTAAATCTTTGTAAAGATAAGAACATGAAATTTTTATATTAAGTGCATTTGATCCGGGATGGAATCCATCTATGAGATGGGACAATGGCGGGACTTGTTTTGTTTTATTTTGGTGTGGTCTAAACTGAATTCATTCAAAGGTTAAACTGAGTATAAAATCAAAGACATTAAACATAGTTATCTCCTTTTCTTATAGCCTTCAACACAAGAAGGTGTGACTTGACTAACCGAATTTGACTGAATTCGATGCGAGCTATATTGGGTATTTTGTGTTGTCTTCATTGCCTTGTTTGCAGCTGTATTTTAGACTTCCTGTGGTCAATTCATATCTTCTCATTAGAGCAAGGTCTCTTCTTCCTTCTACTCCTACCCCACACTGGCTGGCATTCCTTTCTGTCTTATCCATATACAATACCTTCTCAGTGTATATTTATTTGATAGAGGTGAAGAACAGAACACTATGGCTACACTCTTGTAATCAAACCCTGAATGGCATGATCGCTTTGCAGGTCACCTTACCCATTCTTTAAGGTTGCCCAGGCACCCAAACCATGAGAAGGAAATTATATCTTCTCCCTCACTCTAGTTTTCTGTGGGTCTCCCTTTAGGACAAGGCTGTGGCCTGCTGGAGTAGAGGAGGAGCTAGTTGTAAATTGACAGGAAAAAGGAGCATAGTAGATGGACAGAACTTGGAGACAGTGAAGATAAAGAAAGAGTGAGATGCCCAGGGTGGACATAAAGAGCCAATTCTGAATCATTACAAGATATACAAGAGCTGGCAGTAGTTGATACAACTAAAGCAATCTTGCAGGAATTACTGAAAGACTGCCTATAAAGAATAAAGACTTGTAAACACAACCTGATTCCATACATAACACACAAATGACAACACAGTCCTTAACATAATTAATCTCTTTCAATTTCAATGGCTTGAAATCCCCTATAACAAAGCAGAGTGTAGCTGGATGGATCAGGAAAGAAAATCTATCCATCTGCTGTCACAGAAAATGCATCTAAATTCACAGATTATAGATTCAGAATAAAGAGATGGAAAACAATCATACAAGCCAATGGAAGACAAAAACAAACAAACTGAGACAGTCCTACTTATTTCATAGAGGCATTAAATATAGACAAAATAGTCAGAGGCAGCGATGGGTACTACACAGTAGATCAAGAAATAATAACTTTCATCAACCAAACTTTTATCCACCAAATGAAAGCACAGCCAGGTTCATAATGCTTCTGCTCATAAACTTAAATAAGCACTTTGATGGAAACACAATGGTAGTGGGAGACTTTAACACTCTACTTTTGTCACTAACTAGATAAACCTGATGAAATATTAGTATATACATAATAGGATACTACACAGCTTCAAGGAATGATGAAAACATTCAGTTTGCTGCAACCTGATTAGAATGGGAAGATAATTACCATATTTTCTGGTATATCAGATATCTGGGCATATAAGACGACCCTCACTTTTCCTGTTAAAATTTAGTGTTTGGGCTATATTTGCCATATAAGCCTACCTCTCTTTTAACACATACCAAATGGAAATTAAAAAATGTAAGAGAATAAGTAGAACCCTCAAAGATTAACAGTATATGTTTAATAAAGCTAGACTTTGGAGTGCCAACAATCATTTTACATTTGTCATTTGTAATGAGTGACTGTGATTTTTTAATTGTGATCTACATTGAGAGCAGGGAGAGGGGGCTCCTCCAAGAGAAGATGGCTGGGGAGCAGTGATTAATAGGATAGCTAGAGGGAGACAGAGCACCTCCTCTGTGTCCCATAAAAGTTGAATAGAGAACTGAGCACCGGAAAGCCTCATTCCCAGTGACTGGATGAGATGCAGCACTCAGTAACTCAGCTCTTCTGTGTGCCCGGAAAGATTAATCAGGACAAGCAGAGGACTTAGTGATGATGTCTGGCAGCTGGATGGATGTGGCTGTAAGAGGTAGGCAGATCACTTATATCTGAAGCTGGAGTAAGTTTCAACATGCCATATACCTGCGTATAAAATGACCCCTGACTTTTAAGAAGTTTTTCATGTGTTAAAAAGTCGTCATATATGCTGGAAAACATGGCATATTGTGTGAAGAAGGACAAACACAGGATGAGCTCACTTATATGTAGAAAATAGAATAGCTAGATGAGGAAATGTATGTAGTAAAAGGGGAGATGCATAGTTTAGCCTTGAGCCTTAGAGAAGAGAAAAAATCAAGGGGGGGGATGAAAAAGAAAGAAAAGTTATGGGTTGACAGGGGTCAGGGTTTTAGTTATACTGGTCATATGGGAGAGGGGTATCACTATATATCCAAAGCACAGACTCAACAACACTAAAAACGGGAGATCCAGACTACAATCACCACTCTTATATAATGTGCCTGTCGAGATGTCAGGGGGGTTGGAGGTGGAGAGCTATAGTATGGGCATGGTGGAGGGAAATTGACACTGGTGGTATTGGTATTGAAATATATGCCTAAAGTCCAGCTATCAATAATGTAATTCTAAGTGTTTTAGTTATATAAAATTATTTAGAAAGAAAGGTAGTGCCATTTCTGGGTGGCAGCAGAGTCGAAATGATTTTGAGGTGATGATGATCAAGTTCTCTAGAGGAGAATCTGATTTACCAGAGGAAAGTGTGTATTAAGAGTCATCCTCTCATAATATTAGTTTCACATTCTCTCGATCATAGCAGGTTCTACTTTTGTCTACAAAAATATATAAGTCTGGTGCTGCCCTAGTCACTTAATTATTTATACACCATTTGTCAGGCCACTTTCTGATATGCAAATGATAGACAGTAAAATTTTCAAAAATGTAATTGTCATTATTACACAGCATTCAGGACTGAATCAGTAAGACTCTTGAACCTGCTGCTTCAGCCAGATCCTGCCAAATGTTTTTGTTGACAGTGAGGGGAAAGCTCTACACATCCAAGGATTTGGACTTCTCTGCTGCATAATTTATGTCCTACTTTGCTTTTATATGTCTACACTTCCCAAGTATGTCTGCTGCAAACCACTGGCCAGTTTCATTACCCTGTACTTGAAAGATAAATCAGAGAATAAGATTCATGTGGGGAGTGCAGCATTTGGAGGTACCCCTGTTGTGCACAGGACTTACTCCTGGTTCTGTGCTCATCAAGGACTATATGTGATGCTGGTGATTGAACTTGCTCTGGCTGCATCCAAAGCAAGAGATCTACCCTCTGTACTGACTTTATGGCCTTCATTTGTTTGAGTATGACTACCTCTTCCTATTTTAGGATTTTACTGGTCCTAATTGTACACTGGAATATTATTTTTAAAAATGAGCGTGCTGAGGCCGGAGAGATAGCACAGCCGGTGGGGCACGTGGCTGACCCAGGACGAACGGTGGTTTGAGTCTTGGCATCCCACGTGGTCCCCTGAGCCTGCCAGGAGCGATTTCTGAGTGCAGAGCCAGGAGTAATCCCTGAGCACTGCCAGGTGGACCCCAAAACAAAAACAAACAAAATGAGCATGCAGGTAGTTTTACAAGGAAAACTGAAGATGTCTTGAAGATCAGGGATCAGTGACATCATGGGCATTTTATCATCCATTTCCATTGTTTTACAGGGAAAAATAGGGTTAAAGAAACAAGATCTTTTTCCAAACTTCTATAATGTTAACTTAAGTTCTCTTGGCTTTAATGTGACCCTGTTGTTCTAAACAGCACATCACTGAGTTATACATTTCTCAGCATGGGCAGTTAATCAAAGTCTAGATCAGCATCTGGATTTTTGTCTTTTAATTCCATTGTGGTTTCTTGTCTGAAGACATACTGTCTTAGGAGCTTGTTGAAGGGCAGAAGTGTAGTTATTTCTCTAGGGCAAAATCAGTTCCTCCTATATAGGGGCTGGATAGATAGTACAGTTATTGACATTGCTTGTCTTGCATGCAGCCAGCCCCAGTTTGATCTCCAGTGCTTCATATGGTCCCTTGAGCCCCTCCAGAAGAGATTCCCAAGCACAAAGCTGGGAATAAATCTGAAGCAGAGCTGAATGTGACCCCAAACCAAACCAAACAACAGTTCATCCTGTATCTCAATTCGGTGTTTGAAGTGCTCCATCTCCTTCCCTTCCAGGTTTTCCATCTCCTCTGGTTCTTGTTGCATTAAATAATTACTTTTTCATATACTACACTTTGTCCAAGAAGAAAGCAGGGATTGAGGAAAGCTCTATTCTAATATCTCAGAGAGATCCTGAATGCTTTCCTGTCATTGAGCACTGTCATTGAGCTCTTTCTTGCAATGGGCAGGGAACTCCTCAGTCTGAATCGTGAGGCTCCCCATGGTCCTGGGCACATACTTACATTCCCCTCTGCTCATAGAAAATTCCCCTGAAGATGGGGAAGCTTAGTTCATCAACAGCCCCTCCCAGTGCCCCAGACTACGGTGTTAGTGGGAATTTCCATCTTTGAGGCTCTCTTGTTCTCTTATGAATGATGGGAAAAGCAATAACTGGTCATTTCTCACTTACAAACTGCCTCCCCTCTGCTCCACCTGCACAGGGGGCTGAGTGAGGTCTATGAAGGAGAAAACTTGCTTGTTCTCTGCCTCTGCCTTCCCACCTGCGGAGGTGTGCAAGCAAGCCTAACTCTCAGCAAGATTCAGAGAATGTTCTCAAAGCTCTGCAGTTGCAGTCAACATTCCTTCTCTGTCACATGCCCGTTCTAGTCCTCCCCGCTGCAAGATGAAGACTTGGGTTAAAGAAGGATTGGGGAATGAGTAACACAGAACTGGAACAAGCTCTTTTTATTTTTTTGAGAAAAATAATTTAAACACCGTGTTTACAAACATGATTGTAGTTTGGTTTCTGTCATAAAAAAAAAACAAAACACTCCCCCTTCACCAGCGCAACATTCCCATCACCAATGTCCCCATATCCCTCCTTCCCCGTGCCTATATTTGAGACATGCTTTTTACTCCCCTCATACATTGACATTGCTATGATAGTTCTCAGTGGAATAGGCTCTTTAGAACCATGATGAGACTTTTGCTTGCCTTCTGACAGCCCACACAGCACACAGGTTCCATAGACTCTACAGATCCTATGGAGGCCATATAACTCATTGAACCCATAGATTCTTTGGGGCCACAAAAATCACAGGGCCTACAGAAAACACAAGGCTGCAGTGCTCATAGAACCCACAAAAACCAGTCTGCAGTGCCCATAGAACCTACAGAAGCCACACAGTCTGCAGAAACCACCTCCACAGAAATCATACAAATGACAGGTCCTACAGAACCACAAAAACCAAGAGCCCACAGAGACCAGAAGTCAGCAGGGCCTACAGAACCCACAGAGAACAGAAACCACAGAGCCCACAGAAAGCAAAAGTCTGTGATGCCCAAAGGGCCCAGATTCCTCCAAGCCACAGAAATCACAGAAACCACAGAGCCCACAGAAACTACAGTCTGAAAAGCCCAGAGAGCCTGCGGAAATCACAGATCCTAAAGAAACAGAAACCACACAGACTGCAGCGCCCATAGAGCCCAACAGATTTGTCAGAGCCACAGCAAAACCACATCGTCTGAAGAGCCCAGAGAGCCCACAGTTCCCACAGAACCCACAGAACCTACACAGCCTGTAGTGACCAAAGAGCACCCAGACACCATACAGCCAACAGAAGCCACTGAGATTGCAGGTCCTGAAGAACTACAACAACCACAGATCCCACAGGGTAAAAAAACACCTTTTCCAGAGCCCATTGAGCTTACAGACACCACGAATACCACAGAAGCCACCATTCCTCCCTCCCCATGACTTGAAATGTGCTTATTTACACACAAAAGGGACTTTCTAGGCACAACTAAGTTACCCATCTTGAGATGAGAAGCTCTTTCTCTATTAATCAGGTAGACCCCAGATCCTGACCACCGTCCCCCTGAAAGATATTCAGATAACGAGTGACCACGAAAGCAGAAACTAGGGAATGCAGCCTTGGAGGAGTCTGATGGTCCCCAGAAATGGATCTGCAGGTTCTTCCAGGGGACTGAGCCCAAGGTCTGAGCCAGGAGTGTGGCTGCCATCCAAATGCCCCCATCACACTGTTAAAGCCTCTCTGAAGAACTGAGAGATTGGCATCAACCCTATGCCAGGGATGCCCCTGCCAATCCAGTAGCTGAGGTCTGCAGAGCTCTGAGTCTTGTCAGAGCTGAACTCAGGAGTTTGGGTGTGAGAGGGAGATATGAGGAGTTAGTTCTAAAGAGGGGCTGTGAAGTAAGGGACAGGGAGACAGAACCTTCCTGATGAGGCCACTGCAGTCTTTGGAGACCCCACAGTTTGAGTCACATTCAGCACCGTTGTCGTTTCATCCATATGATTGGTTCACAGTAGCCAGAAGAGTAGCTGGGATCATAGATGAGGAAACATCTGCAGTGTGCCCAGAGAAGGGGCATCTTGCATCAGAGAGTGGGAAGAATGTGGTGGTTGAGAGAATGAAGAAGGCAGGAGGTTCTGTGGGCTTTGGCTATCTTGCATGACCAGTTAAGCCCACTGCAGAATCAGGTCTGGTTGGTTGTGGACAGTGAGGCAGTCTGTATATAGCCATGTGATGTTCATAGTCATGGACGTTTCCCACCGAGGAGTCATTTTTCCTGGGCCTGGGTTTAGCAGCTGGCGGGGTATGGGGAAAAGAAATAGCTAGTCCCAACTTAGAGATGCAGCCTTTTGCTCCTAGAACCTGTACTACAGCTGGATGATGTGTCTTGAGTAAGGCTTTGAGAGGCTCTTAAGTGAGATGTAGCTCTCAGGGCATTAAGACTGAGAGCAGGAAGAGAGGATTGTAGGGCAGAACCAGGAAGCAGCTCAGGGCGGAAGTCACACATGCACCACTCATGGTATAAAGTTATGTGAGGTGGTATAGCTGGACATGCTTTTTTTGTTTTGTTTTGTTTTGATTTGGTTTGTGGGGGCACACTCAGTGATGCTCAGGGGTTACTCCTGGCTCTGCACTCAGAAATTGCTCCTGCCTTGGGGGACTGTATGGGATGCCGGGGGATTGAACTGTGTTCTGTGCTAGATTAGCGCATGCAAGGCAGACACCCTACTGCTGTGTCACTGCTCCTGCCCCATGTTTTGAGATATGTTGTTTGCTGTTGTAGACATGGTGTGAGGTGGCAAAGGCCCAGTTTATAAACAAGACTAACTAGGGAGATGACATGTCTTTCTTTATAGGTCCCATACCACCCTACATATAAAAGATTTCCCATGTCTCTATGTACATGAGTTTCATGAAGGCACAGCCTGGAGAAATGGATCACGAAAGGGAAGTAATTCAAAGTATTTATCCAGCATATACTGCACTTAAAAAGAAATTAAAACAGACAAGACAAATATTCTCTTCATCACTGAATCTATCCTTTCCCTTCCATCTATATGTTAGTGATTGATTTCTTAATGACAGATGTCTCAAAAACCATCAGCTTAACATAGCCAAGACTTGAAATTGTGAAGCACTAGCCATGAATTTGGAAATAAGAGATAGATTCAGAGTTATTAAACAGCTTTCTCTGTTCACAGTGCTCCTGTGTAATACCAGATGAGGACCCATACTCATAGGACTTTTTCTTGGGGGCTTTCTACTGTAGATTTACTATTGCCACAATCTTGGATGTGTGCATAGCATTTAATCTTAACAGACTCTTTCTTTGAATGATAATATCACAGACTTAAGCAAGCTAGAATGGTTTGTTGAACATTTAGACATGCAAGCAATGGTGTTTTTCATTTTTAATGAACTGGAATGAGAGAAGGAAGCATTGCAGCTACCCTGTGTGGCTCATTTCATGAACCACCAATCCTCCAGTTCTTGGAATCCTGTGTATGAAGACACTAGACAGAACACATGGCCCAGAAGTGCCTCTAAAACTGACTCACCAGAAGCACAGCTGGGATAGTGGTCATTGAAAGGCAGAACCAAGCCATTAGGCATTCTAGAAGCACAGAATTGGTCCTGTATGCCCATGGATTATTATCCTTAAGAGAAACTCTGTTCTCTCCTCTGTGGGATGCAGGGTTTTGAAGAAGGAGGAATGATTCCCCCACCGACAGAGAGAACACTGCACCCCGGAGAATCTGTTTCAGGTTTACTCTGAAACAAAATGTTCCTAAGCTCTGTTTGTATCAGAAAGAGAACAGCTAGTGGGGGAAATTTAACAGATTATCTTTGAGGTCACAGAGCCTGACCATAGACTCATTCTTCCACATCCCTTTTTTTTTTTTTTTTTTTTTAGTAATACTATGTGAAATGTACTGCTTATATCTAAATGTAGATAGTGTTGACCAAGTAAAAAAAAGCACTGTGGGATTTGCCACCAGCAAATATAGAATCAATGTCAAGTGTAAAGGGACATGCTGGTTTCTATGTTATCTATAGCCTCTGTGTATGTAGATATTCAGGGGTTAATTGTTTTTGTGATAAATTATTTTTCCAGATACCTTCTCTGATGACAATGCCTTTGTTAATTTGTCCTGTTATTGCTTCTCAGCTCCTGTTTCAAATATAGAGGAGCCAGTGCATGGGGCAGAAGATGGTGAAATATGGTTTTAATGCCGAAATTCATGAGTTTTGGATTTATTGCCATTTGTTACCTGCTGTCTCATGAGCAATTTCCTGCCCAGTTTTGAATGAGGCACCATGATTTACAGCTATTAGAGTGTTCCAGAACCACACCCTCTGCCAGCTCTGCTTTCCCCCACCATTATCCAAAAATGTCCTTTTCTATCCATACTTTCATCTCCTCTTTCCCCTCCTTCCCTAGCCACCCCACCATGAACTCTCTCACTGTCCTCACCCCCCCCCACCCTTCTGCAGCCTTGGTAAGCTCAATTCTGTAGACCAAATCTCTATTCTGTTGTCTCTGGCCACTCGCTATGATAATGTCTTTTTTTTTTTTAATCTCGCATATGAGAGAGATCCTTTTGTCTCCATCCCTTTCTTCTGGACTTCACTCAACACATGGGTTGGTCACCTCCAACACTATCCATATATCAGCAAATGGCATGATTTCATCTTTGCCTATAGCCAAACAATATTCCACTGTGTATGTATAGTTCCTATATCCTAATAGTTCCTTTATCCAATCACCTGTTCTTGCACATTCAGCTTGTTTCGGGAGCACAAGGCCTTTCCAAAATAGTGTTTGGTGGTCCTTGGGGGTAGATGTCAAGAGGTGAAATTAATTACCTTGCAGATTGAGAGCCACATGTTCACCATGAACTCGTGATTAGTTGGCTTCAGTAGGTTTTTCTATGAGATTGTGTTCAGACCATTGTAAGTCATCTTCCCAGCTATAGTCTTGAGTACATAAAATCATAGGGCCAGAAGTCACACTTTGATCACTGATATTAACATTGCAGGGGATTCCAGGTGATGTGAGGTGGTGACAGTGTTAGTGACAATCCACACTCTGATCTTTCAAATACAGTCTTCTAGCACCCTTGTGCTAATGTGACTGTATTTATGTGTAAAAGTCAATGTGTTTCAACACCATGAATAGACCTCCATAGATATACACACATATACCCAGTTCATCAGAATGTATGCATCATTTGAACAAATCTCTGTTTGTTGGTGTATGGCAGTTGGACTTGGATATTATCCTTGGATAACCACACCATAATGATAGTAGAACCTGGGCATGTTCCCTTTTTATGCTGGCTATAAAAGGAAAAACTTGGACAGTTGGAAGGGGGGGTCCACAATAGTGACCAGAGCAGCACCTGCTGGTCTGTGGGGGTGGGGTGAGGAGTGGAGATGGGGAAGGGGACAGAGATAAAGCAATAGAGAGATGCTGCCTGTTTTGTATCTATTCCTTTCTCTTTCTCTCTTGTACCAGGGACTCCATCTATTTCTGGCCAGTGAATTTCCATCTATCTCTCCCCCTCTCTCCTAGAAAATCCTGGGTAGTGGTGGCAGACCTCAGACTCCAAAAGAATAAAGAGTATACTTGGTTTCTACTTCTCCTCTCTCTCTCTCAGTTCGGGAAAGTGATTGCTACATGTTGGCATCCCTGGATGGGCACAAGGCTCCACCCAGCAGCCGGGCTCCATGGGGCCCTTTGAGCCTTGCAGCACTGGGCCCTGGCAGCCTTGGGACTCTGCATCCTCACAGCAATTGAGCAGTAGGTGGACTTGCAGCTTACTTCAGTAACCTGCAGAAGCCTGGAAACATTGCAGCTGTAATTTTTATGGATTCCTATGCCTGTTCATGGAACTAAGTAGAGAGATTTGTACTCATACCAATCTCTCAGAAGGGGACCCCTGTCTTGATTCCATCCTTGAGGGGATTTTAGTGAAGCCTATGGTAAGCAAGCTGGGAATCCCTGCTCTGACTTCCACCTGCCACTTGTTTTTGTAAATCCACTTTTATTGGGATGCAGCCATTTTCATTTATGGCTGCTTCTATGCAACCGTGGCAAAGTGGTTCTGATAGAGACCATCTGGTCTAGAAAGTCAAGACATTTTCTGGTTGCTCTTGTACAGAAAATATGTCAGCCCCTGACCCAGACAAATTCACATTAGTCCTGGCAATACCCCTGAGGACAGATGCACTAAAAGCAGAAATCCTTTCTTTTTTTTTTTTTTTTTTTTTTTTTTTTTTTTTTTTGGTTTTTGGGCCACACCTGGCGGTGCTCAGGGGTTACTCCTGGCTATCTGCTCAGAAATAGCTCCTGGCAGGCACGGGGGACCATATGGGACACCGGGATTCGAACCAACCACCTTTGGTCCTGAATCGGCTGCTTGCAAAGGCAAACGCTGCTGTGCTATCTCTCCGGGCCCAGAAATCCTTTCTTAATGACCATTATTTATGGTATTTTGGTTCTGGGGAGTTATTTTTGTGTGTGTGGTTGAGCAGAACAGAAGATAAGGAGAAACAAAGGGTCAAATTGATGTTCCAGGAACTTCCAAAGATACAATACAGAGTTTTATAGCAGGAATGATTTTGCATTGGAGAATCTGAAGAAACTAAAGGCCAGTTATTGTGGGATTGACCTCTTGAGACCACAGTGGATGGAGAAAAGTAGATTAAATCTTCCTGTATGAACAGTCAAGGGCACCATTGATCATAGGAAATACCATCAAAATGGAGGAAGGTGCTTAAAATGTCTATTTTCTAATAGTTGAAATCTGGAGAATTGGATAAGTTTACATGAAATATTTTTTTTTTACAAAAGTGTTGAGTAAAATTCCAAAAAGTGTATGTCAACCACTATTTTACTTTTTCATCCTGATAATATCCTGTGGAAAATTTAGTACCTTCTATGCATATGCGAAAACTGTATCCTTGTAGAACTGTGTTATAAAGTTGATCAGAGGCTAGGGAAATAGCAGAGAGATCAGACAGAGCAGAAAAGCAGGTAGTAGACACTGGGCAGAGTATATCCAGTAAATGTGATTTTAAAGCCTGCTATTGTCTCAGTTTATCTTTCTAAAAGGAGAAAAAAAGGATTTTCATCTAGGGAAGGAATAAGGCAGACCAGTTTTTCTTTTTCAAAGGAGAGTCAAGAAAAATCAGACCAGCAGGGCAGAAGAGAGATAGATAATGGATAAGGTTGACCTCTAACCTGTGACCTGGATGATCACCAAAGCATTGCTTGGGATAAACCCTCCCTTACACATACACAACACACACACACACACACACACACACACACACACACACACACACACACACCAGCAGAACTGAAATCCTGTGTACTTTCAATTTTGTCTGTATTCATAGGTCTATAAACACTATTAAGTTAGATAACATATGATTTTTGGTTAATGTGTGAGAAGACTGAAGAAAGCTGTTGGAAATCAAAACTGTATATTTCCCTGAACCCTATCACATATTATGGATTTGAAGGTATTCGAAGTAACCCTGGTGTCTCAACACCATTATTAGGTGATTTAGTCTTGAAAGGTATTATCTTCCCTAATAAAATTTGCTTCAATATCTTTCAATGAAATTTCACTAGTTTTTACTTGTCCTTGAAATGTATGTAGATGAACTTGTCATCTTCAAATAGCATTTTCTTGTTTCTAGCCCCAAACTATCCTTATGCCTTTTAATTATTCTTCTTCTCTTTTTCTTTCTTTTTTCCTTCCCATACCTTCCCTCCCCTGTGGTTGTTTTCTTCTTGCACTGTCCAGAATGCTTTGTAATTGACCAGCAAGGGTGATATTAAGCATCATATTATTTTTTGGATTTTGGGCCACCCCTGGTGATGTTCAGGGGTTACTCCTGGCTATTTGCTCAGAAATCGCTCCTGGCTTGGGGAACCATATGGGATGCCAGGGGATCAAACAGTGGTTCATCTTAGGCTAGCATCATAAGGCAGATGCCTTACAACCTGCGCTACCGCTCCAGCCCCAGCATTGTATTTTTTTTTTTAAGTTTTTTGGGTAGACTGGGGGCATAATCAGTAGTGCTCAGGGCTTATGTCCGCTCACTATTCAGGAAGTACTCCTGGTTCTGTGCTCAGCTCTCACTCCTGGCAGTGCTTAGATGATTCTAATTAGGATGATCTGCATGCAAAACAAGCACCTTATCTCTGTAATATCTATCTGATCCTTGTGTTCCTAGTGTTATGCAAACTTTATCTATTTAGCTAAGTGTCCATCTACTATCATTTATATATTTGCATATATATGCTTATCTATTTGTCTACTATCTATATTCATATCTAGCTCTCTCCATACTCATGCTCACCTATATCTACAATGCACTCACATATTTGTCCCTTACCATCACACTTACATACATATCTACTGATTTTTCACTTTTATTATAATCCAGGTCAGATGGTTATGATCATGTTCAAGTAGATGACATGGAGGTGCAAAAATCATTGCAGCTTCCTGATATCACCAAAGTGCCCATGACCCTCCACCACTTTCTCTTCATTCCTTCTAGTCCAGTAAGCATATGCCTCCTATGATTCCTCCACTGCTTGGTGTTCAGAGTTTGTGATCCAAGGCCAGGGATTTTCATTGGTCACTACCTTCTCTTGTCTCTTTATATTCTTTAGACAAGTGAGCTCATACAGTGTTTTTCCTTCTCCCTCTGACTTATTTCACTTAATGTCATCCTCCAGTTCTATTCATGTTGCAGCAGGCTACAAGATTTCATCTCTTCTTATAGTTTCATGGTATTTATTGTGTAGATATACACTACAACTTCTTTATCTATTTATAGGCCACTGAGCATTTGAATTGATCCCATACCCTGGATTTTGTACTCAAGAGCTGCAGTGTGTACATCTTTTCAAATTGTTTCAGTGTTTTGGAGAGGAGATGCCAAGAAAATACACATATCTGCTGAAACTGAGCTCTTCTGCATATTTTTCTTAGTATCTTTCAATAGAGCATGAAATTTTTGCCCCCAATTTACTAATACATGAAGTACTCAGATGTTACAGTATTATTACATTTGTGATCAATCTTCTCGATTCTTTTTTAATATAATTTTTATTTTGATCATAGTGGCTTACATATTGTTGACAATATTTTAGATACATATTTACATAAAATCAGGGGGGATTCCCATCACCAATTTGTCCTCCCAGCACCTCCGTTTTCGTCCTACCTCCCGTTCTTGATTCTTTTTTATAACATAAATTTTAGGTGGTGTTTATTAAGAACTTTTACTTCAGAATCTGTAAAATTGGCCTATGATTTTCTTACATTGTTTGCAATTGTATTACTATCAAGGCTGTATTATTAATGATATCATAAGTCAGGTGGTTTTTATTACTTGGAACAAGGGATGTAAAATAAGAATTATCTGTTAAATAATACTATAATGAAAAAAACTCAGTAAAGAACAGTGGGAGAAAAATAAAATTATATTTGAACTTACCCAAAGGTTAAAGATATTACAAAACATTTACAACTTTAAACAAGTAATCAATAGTTTGGACTTGCTGGTCTGTGTCTGTAGCACTTTTGTGAATCCTTATGGTTATGTGTGTTTGTGTGTGCAATAAATAAATGAACGAACAATTTCAGGCCCACAAAATCATCTCAATACTGTGAGCTCTACTGTTTGAATTGTAGAGGATAAGAAGATGGTAATAATGAGGCTTTGAGAATACAAGTGTAGAGGAGATCCCACTGGAACACTTTCAGGCTCATCCCCAAAGAAACCATTGCTTCTGAACTCTGAATATTGGAGTCAATGAAGGGTCATTATAAGACACAGTACTAATTTTCTACCAGAAAAGGAATTTCATAGGGAGTCTAAACAAGCACCCGTAGATTTTAAGCTCCTAGTGATCTTGCCTTTATGCAGGGGAGAGTTGTAAACACTTATCTAAATGAGACTGAACTTTTGGAGAAATTGAGTTGGTTTCAAAGAGGGCCTTAACAGCCGGAGAAAGTTCAGAAGTACCTCTATCCTGTGCTGTCTGGTTAGGAAACAAGAAGTCTAGAATATTGTCCATCAATGGGCTCTGCCTCATGAGTCTTTACTGAAGGAAACCTTCAGCCAAAGTGTGAATATCTTCTTTTTTTTTTTCATTTTTATTTAAACACCTTGACTACAAATATGATTGTAGTTGGGTTTCAGTCATATAAAGAACAGCCCCCTTAACCAGTGCAACATTCCCATCCCTAATGTCCCAAATCTTACATCTTAAGTATAACTAACGACATTGTCACTGTGGAGGAAACAGATTTTGAAAATATGCTTCAGAATTTTTCAGTCTTGGTTTTGCCCACTAGGGCTCATTCCATTCAACATAGTGTTTCTCATTCTCAGTGATTTCACATCTAAAATGTCAATTCTTTAGATCTTCTTAGAACTACCCCCACTGCATCAGCACCTGGAGATTGGCTCTTTGACTTCTCATGAACGAATGAGTTGGGGTTAATGGTCTTGGCAGAAAATTCTTAAAATGGATCAGAAGAACCAGTCCATATTTTGTGGGTTAACCAACACTGCTGTACTTTATTTATGAGATATTGTGTTCTGCACTTTTTCAAGTAAAGGATTTCCTATATAACATGATAATTATTGGGAAGCTAGGAGGGCCAGAAGCCTTGAAGGAAATTATTTTAGTTTTCAAGAAAAAGAATCTAAGAAACTAAACCTCTGCAAATTGGCAGTATTCCTAGCTCCGTAAATAGAACCATAATGTATACAGTTTTAGTGTCTTGCTTGACCCCAACTCTGAAATATGCTCGAGCCAAAAAACACTTGCATCCTCTATCATTTAAAAATAAATATTGGTCTAAAAGATGTTTAAATGTGTCATTGTCCAAACACATTTGGAATGTTAGAGAATGCTAGCTTTTCTTATCTAATCCTTCAACACTTCACCAGATTAACTATCTTAAAAAAACTCCCATCCATAGACTTAATTGTTCTTGAATGTCTGTCTCTAAGCAATCACCGGAGTGAAATAAACTGGATTCAGAGAAACATAAACCCTCCCAACCCTTCCAAAAACAAAAAAGAATAATATAAAACCAGGGTCAAATCAATGAAAAGTCAAATTGTTTTCAGTAAAGGATGACATGACATCAGAATTTACACATCTCACCATGTTGCCATGTTAATATAAAATTTATCAACTTCCATCTGCTACCTTCCGGTTTTAAATGCCTACATTTTTTCTGCAATCTCATGAAGTCATTCCTCCCCAACACAATGTATCTCTATCCAACGCAGTTGCTTTGGAAAAACATCAGTTTCCCCTGCAAGTGCCATCAGGCACAGTTATAGGCAGCCTTGTGAGACTCCCCGGAGACTTGTGGGTAATGTCCCTGGCCTTTTTCCTGCAACCCTCCCTGTCTTCTGACCTCTCCTGTCCCTGCAAGCACTCTCTGCCTTTACAAACAACTTAAAAAATTCTTTTCTCAACTTTTCTAGAAGGTTACTTTTTCTTGAGTTTCTCCCTTTTTATTCAGTACCATATGAAGTAGACATGCTGTCTTCTGCCAACATATGTGGAAGTTTTATGCGTGCATTTAATATTTCTCCAGAGAGCCTAAATTGCTTCTGGGCAGGAGACTCATCTCACTTTGGTATTCACTAAAATATCTATGTGATTGTTAGTCCTGTTGTAAATCTTATTAAATATCCATCTCTAATATAACTGGACTATTCCACTCTGGAATCCCCACATTTTGTCTTCGGCTATTTTGCTTCTGTCTCGATCCTTTGTGACTGTGCTTTTGCTTCTTTTCTGTGTCCCTGTTCTGATGACAATTCGGTACTTTTACATTGCTCTCCAAGGTTATTATCTCTGCCACAAATCAAGTGAAAAACATTATTTTTGCAAGTCATAATGTAGGTAGAATTCTTGAAAGGCTTTTTGAAACGTAACTTGACAATGTATTTTTTGTGCATGCAGGAGCTCTGAAAGTTTAAAAGTCTTTTCTCATAATTCCACAGGAAAATCCATAACTTCCCTGAGCTAATTTTTTGAATCATTCACAAAATATTGGGGTATAGAGCAAACAAGAAAATCATTAAGAAAGTGAATGTAGCATCAAAATATCAGTCATTTTTTTATTCTAGAATTCTTTCAGCCATAGATACATTGACCTGTTACTCAAGTTGATCATCAGTGCTAAGCAGAGGCTAAATGCAAATGGTAGACTATGCCAAAAATCCAGTCAGGAAAAATGAGTCTAGATAGGTCACAGGCTTTCAAAAATATTCATGACATTGTCATCACTGAAAAATAAGCTTTATTCTACTGAAAGGTAAATTCTTATCTGTTGAAAAGTACAATTTTTATTCAGACATGTTATGAAATTTATTTGGTTTGAAGTTATTTAACCTTTCTTTTATTTTCCAATATTTGGTTAAATATTGAGGACTTGTCCCTCAAGACCTATTTCAAAGTTGGTTTTTTTTTTTAATTTTGAGATAGTAGGGGGAAATGTAGAGAAGGACCCTCCCTTGTGACCAGTTCCAGTAACCCTATGTCTATGCATTAAAAATAGTTCCCAATGCCTTGTTCCAGCATTTTTAGTACTATATTGTCTTGCCATTTGCTCTCCTTATTTAAAAAAAAAATCCCCTTTACAAGAAAAAGAAGTGTGATATATGCAGAAATACTTTCCTATCAGGAGAAAGATTATTCTAACTCTATTGAAGGTTATTGCTGGTATCTCCTTATTTAATTTTAGTAATTATCTTGGCTCTGGGCATCATGCTTGGGGCTAGTTGGGCTGTGTGACTCAGAAATACAGGAGCTCATGACCCTACTTTTGAGAGTAGCAAGCCACAAATTGTTGTGCTAGATGGTCAGGCAACCTTTCAGCACTTACAATATCTTCTCCGCCTCTTCCTCACATTGTTTTTTGGGTCAATTCTATTGCTCCCAGATTTTTCATTCTTTATTGAAAATATAAGGCTAAAGGTAAGTATGCTACTCTCTGAAATCTACTCAGTGTCAAAGACCAAAAGCACAGACAGTGGAAGAGATGATTTGATCTATTTTAGTGCCACAAAGGAAGCCATAGAATGAGAAAATCATTCAGTAAATTCAATGAGGTATCCATGAAGCTCAATAAGGAAAGTCTCTGCTCCAGAAGGGAACCTGGGTTTTTACAAAACCATATGAATAGAGAATCACCCAGAGCATCATGGAAATTACATGAAGGCTGTAGTTGTTTATACCTTACCTAAATGGGCAATGGGGCATAGAAGACTCAAACACAAGACAGACATGGATTTATTTTTCCATGCAATGAGTCCAAACTTGAAGACTATAATAAATGATAAAATAGTGCCTGTTAATTTCTACTGTAGAGCTCATGGAGAAATGAACTGAAAATGTCTCAAAGTTTGTTATCTATGGCCAAAGGGGATTCCTAAAATCGTTTTAAGTTGAAAATGTTGACAGGTATCATAGTACATGAGTGTCATCAAACCAGGGTAGGTGTGGACCCCCCCAACACTTGGACATGCCATTTATGTATACTACATGGTGACCTTGATCTCTGACACTGGAAAGAAGAATATAGATTAGTAAATAACCAAAGAAAAGCAGGTCAGAAAAGGGACAGTAGCAATAAAAGCAATAAAGGTCTCTGTCTCCCAAGCAATATCTTTGTCTCTCACATTGGCTGCTCAGAACTAATCTAATGTGTCCTTTGTTTCCAAAGATACCAAGGAATAATTTTCCTATGGCTATAGCCAGACTACTGCTCTATCTAAACCAAATCCTGCCCTTTACAAGGCTGGCCCTGCTGAGGCCAATCAGATAAGCAGGCTTCTGGGTCTGGCCTCTGCCCAAGCAACTTTAGTAAATATACTGAATGTAGAAATGCAATGTCTAAAATTTCCAATTAATTTTCAAGCTCCACCTTCCCCCATAACATCCTCCACTCAGCTGACATATATCGTGTCTCATATTCTTTAAAGGTCTAGAAAATCTGGAAGCACCAAAACCATCAGGCGAGAGGCCTGTTTATGAATAATTTATTAGTTCTTTTGCTTTGAAAACCTCTTGGCTTCTATTAGCATAATCAGGGGCTAGTTCAGATTCCCCCTGGGAGGTGCTACTGGAAATTTTTTTCTTACACATTAGATGTAAGACATAACCATTGGGGAAAAACTGAGACATATTTCTAAAAGACATACATATATATTGGCTTGATTTTATCAGGCTAAATCAGATGAGTTAAGAAGGAAACGCTTGACTGTGATTTATATATTACCCACGTTCAAATCAAAATTTGAAAGACAAAAAAAAAAGGATTTAGAGGCTTATTTTGATTTGCCTCTGATGGTGAAAGAAGACATTCTCTGATGCTCTCTGAAGGGGGAGAGAAGCCTCTTTGGATGTTGTGTCAATTTGTGGTAGCCAATGATACAAATTATGAATAATATGGAATCTACCTTTCAATAATTAATCTTTCATAAATGGGTGGAAATGGTGAAGATCCTGAGTTTTATACCAAGCAAAACTCCAAGGGAAAACTAAAGTTATATTTCAAGAGAGGGTAGACTGAGGCTACCTGTGCTTAGCTGTTAAGTCCTTCCTAAGTGTCTGAGTTAGACCCTTCTGAGCTCATACCCAGGCTCAGTCAAACAAAGACTGTCCTATGACAGTTTACAGGTCCTTACAGAGTGGTTTCCTCACTGGTAAAATAAGCTAGACCCCTAACATTTCCCAGTCCCTCTGCCAAGGCTCCTCTCAGGAGCTTCCAGACCCCATTGGGCTTTTCCCAACCTGAAATCCAGAGTTTCTTCCAGTTTTGGAGGACACAGGGCTCTATCCTGGGTCCCCTCCTCATTCCCAGCCTTCCTGGAACAGACTACCCACCCCTAAAAGAGGATTCCTTCAAACTCATGGCCCTCCGTTTTTCTCTATAACTCCAGCCATGAAGGACACCAGCAAATGGTCACAGATTCAATTAATTATCCCATTGTGACTTTTTCCCTTCATTTCCCTCAGCGACCAAACCACCCCCTGATCAGGTTTTAGGGTCCCCATTTCCCCCTGAAAGGGTACCTCCCTGAGCAAGTTTAAGTATGGAAAAGATCAGGAAAAAGAACGAAGTCAAAAACCACCAATGGTGCATTTGAAAGTGCTGAATTCTGCCAGCAGAACACAAGTGCTTGACTGTCTTGGTTTGTGATCTCTGACTCTAGCCACAGACAAGCCATGCTGGGAGCAAGGAGGCTGGTCTTCTCTGAACTGGGAGAGCGCTGGGCCAGGCTGCTTCACCTAGTTCCCAGAGCAGCCCAAGGCATCAGAGCAATCCCCCTCTTGCCCATTGCAGCCTCATAGTTTCTGGATAACTCTCTTCAGAGGACAGATGTAAAATCCAACATGGTGGACTTCAGTAACTCAGAACCTTCTGCCACCTTCCTACATTGTCTCTGGGGGACCAAACCCTACTGATGCTGAGGACTCTGAGCAATGGAGAAGGTGTGATTTTTTTTGTTTGTCTCCTGGGAAGATACAGTTTGTTTTCATTAAATTTTAGAAGATAGAGGTGGAACATATGGAAAGGAGTGCTCAAATATCTTAATATAAGACCTGAGAGTTGAAAAAAATGTCTCTGATTTATTCAGATATCATTAAAAATACACATTAAGGGAACATGAACTAACATGAATTTCAATGAACTAAGTCATTGAAGCTGTAATGGAATCCTTTGACTATACATTCCTCCCTGGTGAGAATGTTGGGCTTCTCTTAAATCCCATGAAAAAATTACACAAACACAACAGCAAATAATGGCCCATTGATACTGGAGACTCTAGAAATACTTGTAAAATGAAATGAGTGGATTAGTGAGTGAAGTGAATGAATAAATGAAGTGAATAAATTTGCTGGAAAAAGAGAAGTGCTTACTCTTAAGGTTTATGAGGAAATTATAAGTCAATCTGTTAGGCTCTGTATGCTGGACACATGGTAAATTAGTTGTTATTATTTGTAAAACAAATTGGAGTTTCTGAAGAAAAAGATCACAAAGTTATATATGACAAGGTCTGAGTCCTTGGACAATAGAGTGAGAATCTGGGATAAAATTCTATGCTTGATTCAGAATCTTTAGATGAAAATGTGGAATTTTCACTTAGAGTAGATATTAAGAATAGAATGGCAAATGGAATCCGGTCTCCCTTGATTTTGATGCTGTACTGTAACTTTGGGGTCTTCTAAAAATGTTTCTTAGGTTTTGTTGTTGTTGCTTTTGTTACTGGAACCTTTTTGAAAATTTTTGTAGCGTTTTAGTGTTTTTAACTTTGTGATTGATTGTGGTTCTGTGGTCTAGAGTACTGTTAATGATGGTTTCCTATGCACACAATTCCAACACTACTCCTATAACCCAGAAACTAACTCCTTTCCCCCAAGAATCCCAATGTTCCTCCTTTCGAGCCTTCTCCCAAAACTCACTGTGGGGACCAGTTCTCCTTTTGTATTGTCTTTGGTCCCTTGCAACATCTTTAAGCCTTACACATGAGAGAGATCATTCTGGATTTATTTCCTACTGACTGACTTCACTCATCACAATCTCTAATTCAATCAATCCACATTGTGGCAATATGCATGAATTTGTTCCTTTTAGAGCTGCAGAGTATTACTTTAAAGATATTATCACTTTATATATACATATATAATCTAAAGTACAATTAACTCATAGCTGAGAATTTGGGTTATTTTCATAACCTGGTTATGGTACTAAGTGTTATGCTGTACATAAATATTTGTTGATCCTTTCAAATGCATATTTTTGTGTTTGGGAGTTACATGCCAAGTTTCTTATTCATGGGCACACTTCAGCCTGATGTAACCAAAGACTTAAAAGGATTACTCTATTGCTCCCTCTCTTCCTTCCAATTGAAGCATCTAAGGATTGGTTAGATAATGCCTCTGGGTCCAACAAGTGTGTGGTGCATGAGTATACCAACATGCTTAGGGATGCAGGTGGCATCACTGAAGGGATGGGCGCTGGAGTATGGATGGGTTTCATCCATAAAGATTCAGATGTGGGCATTTCCCTACAGAGACCGAGTAGGACATCAGGTCTGGGAATGAGCACACAACACCTTTTTACCAAGATGTTACCATCTTCATGGATACCCTATAAGCTGATCCCCAACTCTCTTAGGATCCCATTTCCCTGGAATTGCCAAGTTCATGAACTCTGCTGTGGAAATATGGACTTCATCTGCTTTTCTTTTCTTTTTTTCTTTTTTTTTACTGCAATCTAGAATTTGCCATCTCAGGAAAGTCCCTCTGTCACCTGAGGCTTGGCCCCAGGGCTGTCTGTTGTCCTGTCCTCACTGCTCAGTATTTGCCCTGTGGCCTCTATCCACATAGGGATCAGGGTTGCAAAGACAAATGATGGTTCAGATCAACCCAAGGAAAGTGCTTCTGGGCAGAGAGGCCCACAGAGTACCCTCAGCTCCTGGGAGTCTCCATTTCTTGGGCCAGTGGCAGAGCAGTTCAGCTGAAACTCCGGTTTAAATGTTTGATGCTTAAGAGCTTATCGATTTTTGAAGCAGAGAAAAGTCGGCCCAAGCCTCGACACACCATTTATTAAGCTTGTGGTCCTGGCTGTTATTTTAATTGTCTAAACCTCAGTTTCCTCATTACATGACAGCCACCCCCTGAGTTGGATCTGTAGAAAGTTAGTAGCCTTACTGGTGAAACTTCCGGTAAAGGGCACTTTCTTTTTTAATATTATGACTCAGTGTTCATCAGTGGCCCACTGACGGCTGGGATATTCCGTGGGAAACACACATCAGTCTCTACCTGATCCTGACACTGGTGCTTGAGAGGGAACAAGCTTCAAGCCTGGACCTGACACCATGGGGGCATCAGGCATCGATGCTGCCACTTTCTGTTTTGTATTTTCTTTCAGTGCCAACCAGGGCAGCACTGCGGGTGCTTCTACTACTTCAGTGCATAATATGACTACTTACAAGTCAACAAGATTAGAAAATGTGTGACCTGGGGCCAGTGAGGTAGTACAGAAGGTAGGGCATTTGCCTTGTACATGTCTGACCCAGGTTCGATCCCTGGCATCCCATACAGTCCCCCAAGCTTATTAGGAATGATTTCTGAGTGCAGAGCCAGAAGTAAGCCTTGAGAATAAATAAATAAATAAATAAATAAATGACAAAAGAATAAAAAATGACCTTGACTTTGGATGTTTTTTATTTCTTGGGCCACACAGTGTTCAGGGGTTTCTCCTAGTGCTGCACTCAGAAATCACTCCTGTCATGCTTGGGGTGGGGGGCATATATGATGCTGAGGGTTGAACCTGGGTCTCCCATGTGCAAGGCAAACACCCTCCTGATGTGGTATCCCTCTAGCCCTCTTTCTTTTTTCTTGCTGGGTCTCCAGAAGGAAAAGGGAACTTTGTACCAAGCTGCCAGTGATTCCTAGATCTTAGCTGTCTAGGGAAGGAGGTTGAGTCGGGAGCAGCTCAGCTGGACTGGTGCTAGGTTCAGAGGTAGAGGTGTGGGAGGGAGTCTGAGCTACACCCACCCACAGGGCTGCTGACTGTGAGGTCCAGATATGCTCAGGCCAGCTGCCCCAAGCTCAGAGCTGCCGCCTCTCTCTCTCTCTACAGATGGTATGGCCTCTGGAATGACAGGTCCTGTGTTTTTCTGTTTAGACACAGTGGTGTGCAATATTGTTACTGAAGAGATACCAGCATATCATTTTATCTGCTTTCATCACCCAGTTCTTGTCCAGAGTGATCAAAAGGGAGGGATGACGGAAGGGACAGAAGATGAGAGTGAGTGAATGAGGGAGGGAGAAGAGAGAGAATGTCGCAGAAGCAAACACAGAGGGCAGGAGAGAAACTGGGACGTTGGTGCCCTGGTGAAGGGTGTTAGACATTGTATGACAAACTCAATCATGAACTACTTTGTAACTGTGGGGATGGGGGGTTGCATTATTAGCAATCTTATAAACCAAGGTGTTTAAATAAAGTAATATTTTTAATCAAAAAAAAAAAGTACTGGGCCAGACCCGTAGCCACCTGCCTCAGGCAGAATTGGGTGCCTGCCCTGGAAACTCCTGGAATGTCTCCTCCTTCATCAGACTTGGCACCCCAGAGCCCCAGACACTTTCCTGGAGTGTGACTGAGACTTTGGGGGAGAGGGGAGAAATCTCATCACCAGATACCCTAATTACTTATAGTCTCTATGTGGCTGGAAGTGAGCCCTGCTGAAGAAGGAATGGGTGTCGGAATATTGTAGGAATTTCAACCATCAACAATATTTTTTTGAATTATTTTTGAAAAATTTTTGAATTTTTTTTTAAATCTCAATATTTTTTTCAAATATCAACTCCTCTTTCCTTCCAGCCCCTTGCATTCATTTTAGATCAGATTTTTGGTTTGGTTTTTTGTTTGTTTGTTTGTTTGAAGTCCGGCATCCCTTGGGAGTGGAGTGGGGAGAAGAGTGGCATATCCACCGGCTTTGGATGTTCTTCCAGCCTAACGCAGACCTGGCTTCAAGACTTGATGACGGGAATTTGATTTCAATAGGAAATTCTCCTTGGCCATCTCCCTGCCATCGGCCTGGGCGCCTGCGATTTGCGGCGCTCGCGGGCGGCAGTGCCACCGAGAGGCAGAGAGCTGCACTGCGCCTCCGCCGCCGGGACTGCGCGTCTCCTGGCCCGACCCGCCTACGAAAACCTCCGCTCCGGCCCCAGATAGTCCCAGTGGACTTCCCTGGGGCTCTTTGCAGGAGAGTGGGTGCGCGGTACTGAGTGCAAACTGAGCATCCCGCAGTGTCCGTCCTGCGCAGCCTCCCCCCATCACCCAGCCTCCAGAGAGCGGTGGGTCTCTGTGGGTGCGCCTGTGAGCTGGACCAAGGGGCAGAGAGAGCCTGGCTGGGCCCCCAGGTCACCCTGCAACCTGGAGCAAAGGAGTGGGAAGGATGGGGCCAGGTAGGGGCTACTGGGGTGCAGTCGGCTGGCACTTTAAAGGGCGCTGGGTGCTCTGTGGTATGTCCTGGGGCTTCTCCCATCTTGGGCACTCCTGGCCCTGCTGCATTTTTCATGCCTTTTCTCCCAGGGCTCAAACTCTCTTGTGTGTGCCTGTATGTAAGCGTGTGTCTTGGGTCTGTACACATGTGGATGTCTCTGTACGTGTGACGGTGTTGCATTAGGCACATGTTGTGTGTTTTGTTTTAATTTGTATCTTGTGCATTTCTAATTCTGTGTGCCAGTGAGGTGTGTCTGTTTTATGCACATGGCTTGTGTGTGATGTTTGTATGAGTATTTCTCTAGTTTATGTGTATGTTTGTGGTGTTTATATCATGTGTATTCGTTCACACGTGTGCATGTGTCTCTATGTACGTGGCTGCATTTCTGTGTGTTATGTTACATGCTCACGTGTGTTTGTTCATGTATATGTGTACAAGTGTGATTAATGTGCATTTACTGTGAGTATACCTATGTATGTCCAAGTCGGTGCAGGTGCATATGTGTGTGATATGGTGTGAGTGTTTCTTTATGTGTATTTGTATGTCTGTGTGGCTACCCTGAGCTAGTTCCCCAGGGCACCCCCAAACCATTGAGTGTGGTCCCATCTGCCTTAGCTGCTGTCTGGGACCTTCTCTGCCAGAGATCAGGTGCCTTCATTAGCACCTCAGCTCAGGCCCAGGACCTTTCGCCCCATTCCCCTGTCCCGCCGTCCTCCCCCTCTCCTTCCTCTGCCTGTTTCCCTCCTCCTATTCCCTTCCCTCCTATTGCTCCCTCAATGTCTCCTCACTTCCTTCCTCCATCATCTCCCACCTCCACTCCCTTCCTCTACATCTCCTACCTCCAGTTCCCTCCTCTACTTCCTTCACTTCCTCCTCCACCTCCCGCCTCTGCCTCCCACTTCCATCTCTCTCCATCTTCTCAGTCTCTCATCTTTCTCTTCTTTCCTTTGTGACCTCCTCTACTTCCCTCCCAAGCTTCCTCCATCTTCCTCCTCCTTTGTTTCCCTCCTCATCTCCTTTCTCTATATCTTTTCCACCTCTCTCTTCCCTCTCCCTCCTCCGCCTCCACTACAACCCCATTCCCTCTCCCTAGCCCCACTTTTCTCCTTTAGCTGCTGCAGCCTCAGTTTTCCCAGCCTTCTGCTCTCCACTTGCACCCTGATGGAAAGGCCCTTCTCAGCCCTGATCTTCCTGCTCCAGGGCACCCTGAGGCGGCCTCTCGTGTTCAGATACTTATTCTGTTGCCTTTTCCTTCAAGTACCCACAAGGCACCATGGGAGAGGCAAGTGACCCCCAGAGAGGCCTATTCCTGCATCTGCTAGTTGCATGCCAGGACTTCTCTGTGAAGGCTCCATAATTGTAAACTTCCCTCCCTCTGGCACTCCCGGGAAGGCAGCTGCTAACTTGTGTCAACTGACCCAGGCTCAGGGACAGAAAAAGCTTCAGAAGAATGAGGCAGCCTGGTGCCAGCTCGCTCCCCATGTAAAACACCTTCACGAGGGGCCTGGGGAGATGGAACAGTGGGTAGGGCACATGCCTAGCACCAGGACTCCATCCCAGGCACCCTTTTTTGTGCCCAATTGTGAGGGGTCAGACCTGAGGACAGAGGCAGGAACAGTACCAGTTCTGGTGCCTTTGGCCCTCAAACCATAAGTAAGTTGAAGGGTTTAGTGCAGGGGCTTCAAACTCAGTTTACCTGGGGGCCGCAGGAGGCAAAGTCAGGCTGAGGCAGGGCCGCCTAAGGGATTTCGCTTACCGAATATTCACAATAAAAAATCGCATTAGTAAGGAAAAAAATCACATTAAACATTTGCATACCCCGAATGGAACTGCTCGGGGTATGCGAATGTTTTTCTTACTAATGCGATTTTTTTCTTACTAATGCGATTTTTATTGCGATTATTCGGTAAGCGAACAATCGCGAATACTGCGATATTTGAAGGCCAGCCGCGGGCCACAAAATGTTGTACGGAGGGTGGCAAAAGGTCCGCGGGCCTCGAGTTTGAGACCCCTGGTTTAGTGTTTAGCTTGTTCTAAATCCAATGGAGAAAGCTTCATGTTTAGTCATTCTTTGCTCAGTCCCTCGTGCTCAGTCTCTGAAATGCAGCCTCTTTAGCTCAACATGACTGAAAGTAGGGCCAGGGCCTGATCTCAGTTGCCCAGTGGGGTGGTTTGGTTGAACAGAAAGTAGTTTGAATCGCAGAGAGTGAATGGAAGAAAGGTTTCAGGAGAGCTCCTAGTCTAGTCTCAAAAACCCATGCTCCGAGAAGCCTCCAGCCCCTTGCTTTATGACACAGAGACCCTCTTCACCTGGGAATAAAAGCCCAAAAATAGTCTAAATGAGCAAGCAGAACAGAGGAAACAGAAATGAGCATGCTGGGCAGGGGTTGTCCTGCCTGGTCATCAAGAGTTCCTAGAGGAAAAGAACCCCATGTCCTTTCCTGGATAGGAGGCAGGACTCAGTCAAGCCACTGAAGGATGCTGAGAGAGCCCTGCTCTTGTCAGACTATTGATTGCCACTGACACTCTGGTGACATGGTTTTATGGGCATGTTTGGCTCCTAGGTGCTCTGCTGTGCTTGCTTGTCATTTCAACTCTTAGAGTCCTCAGGAGTTAAGCCCTTGCATGCTGCCAGTAGTGTCATCAAATCACACTCATCACCCCATCTCTGAGAGGACAAAACCCCTGAGAAAGAACCAATTTTGGGGGGCAAGAGTGGTGCACTTTGGGTCATACCCAGCAGCATTCAGGGGTAACTCCTGGCTCTGCTCTCAGAAACCACTCCTGGCAGGCTCAGGGGACCATATGAGAGGTTGGGGATTGAACCCAGCTTGCCTATGTGTAAGGCAAACGCCCTACCCAAGAAAGGCTTTGGCCCCAAGAGAGGACCAAGTTCTTTACCCCAAATTACTCCAAAAGACATATTTGTTCTGTGTATGAATTGCCCTGGAGTTTGCAGAAGGAGGCATAGTTTGTACCTCTTTCAGGGTCACAGAACTTTCAAGCTAAGCACCAACTTGGAGGGTCTGTGGAAGCTTCGGCCTTAGTGAGGACCACCCAGTCCTGCTGCTGTCCCACCACACCTCACACCTTTACCCGGGCATGGTGTCTCTCCCAGAGGAACAGATGCAGGTCTTCTTTTTGATCACCTATCATCAATATTTGTGTTGCTTTCTTAGCCCACACTAATTTCAATCTGACTGACCCCATCAGCCCTTAACTTTCAGCAGATCTATGTAGCACATGTTTGAGAAAGGGAACAATGGGTAAAACTCTCCACCAGACTCAATCTTCTGCTTTGGCAGGATCTGGCATGTGGCACAACCATCTATCTGTCTCCAAGTGACTGGTCAGAACAGGAAAGGGGAGGTTGCCTGTCTCAGAGACAGAGTGAACACTTCCCAAGGAACTTGACACAGAAAAGCATCTGGGCCTGGAAGGTCACAAATTGAACTGTGAAAGAATCTTCCCTTCTGCACTTATCCAGCAATGACTTTCTGCAAGAACAACCACAAATTCTTCAATTGGGCTACATTTGTAGAACGTGCACATGAGTGTATGTAAAGAGAATTGAGCATCAAGTTTGCTTACTCCAAAGTTGGTCCTTCCCAAAGAGCAGGTTTTTAAACTGCCATTTTTAACTGCAAGTTCAACATTTTCTTAGAGTCGTATTTCTCCGTTAATGAATTTTGGGATTCAATGCTAAGGGTCTGTCTTTGATACCAGCTGAATTTGAAATGACTTTCTTGAAAGATTCTCTTCATTGATTTCTACTCACTGCTCTTCATCGGGTTGACTTTAGAGAAGTTAGACTGGTCACTAGTCACTTCCAGGGGGATAACTTCTCTGGCACTTACTGGTGCTTTTGTCTACCAGACCGAGACAATTTTCTATGGAGCAGAGTCTGAGTAAGATTTTATTGTGTGGTTGGGTGACCTGGCAGGGGCTAGAAATAAAAACTCAGAGGAAAGAAGAGGCTCTGCCCTGCATAGATTCTAGGTAATATCAGGACTTCAGTTCCTGGACTTCAGTCAGGCTGGTGTGTTTGTACAGCACTGAACACAGAGACCCTCTAAACTCCACTCAAGTGGGAGGAATATCTCTGTCCAGTTCATTCCTGTTCTGTCACCTGTTTTTTTCCTACTTCCCAGGGATGTCCCTTGGGTGCTGGCATCCGTGCACCTCACCTTTAATCTCTGATTATTTGCAAGGGCCCTCTGCTGGAAAGGTTCTCTGTGACTTTGCTTCCAGGAGGTCTACAAGAAAGGCTCCTTGTGTGCAGCTCAGGACCTGGGGGGAGCACAGCACAGACTCGCACCCCAAAACACATACACACAGAGAGCACAAAAACAGAGAGACCAGATATGGCTTCTCCGTATCATCAGTTTGAGGAGCAATTTTCATGACTGAGAGACACAAAACAAGTAAAGTGGCCTCGGACCCCTTCCTGTCAGCTGCCCAAATTTCACAGAAGCTTTAAATAACTTCTGTTATGACCTTGACCCCCATGGCTGCATTTGCATCCCTTACACTCAAGGCAGTATGCTTGGCTGCATGTTTGGAGCACGGAGTTTATTGGTGAAAACCTTCACATTTCTGCAGGATCCTGCTCGTAGATGACTCAGTTAGGGGCCCACACCTGCTCTTTCTAGTCACCTCGTATGGCACTGCCTACTCAACCCAATCCTTTGGCTGACATGGGTGAAAGGTCCTTCTCATGGTCACCCTGGCAGCCTGCAGCCAGAGACCCAAGAAGAAATATAAGTAGTAAAAAAAGTCAGATTAGAGGGGTCTGAGATTGTACCATTCAGAGACTCTTTATAAGAAAAAAGAAAAATTAATTTTAATAATTTCTAAAATATTACCATTTTTGTGATTATTTCTTAACAGTATGAATGTCTTCATCAAGTCTTGAGTGATATTACAATGAGTAGGGCACTTGACTTATACACAGCCAACCCAAGTTCTGTTTTTTTGGCACCCTCTACAGTCCCCTGAGCCCTTCCAGAAGTTAGCTCTGAGCACAGAGTTAGGAATAAACCCTGAGCACTGCCAGATGTGGCTCCAAATAAAAAAAATTTACATTGGTAAGGATGACACATGTTACAAAGATGACACATTTCTAGGAGGTTTCTAGAAGGAATATTGCTTCTGAAAGTTCGGTAGCATCTCCATGCTACCTCTGACACTATCTACTACTCTTTTCCCTGCACTTGGGTGGCCCCTTTTCAATGGCTTTTTTTTTTTTTTTATAACAATGATCTGCATAGTCTCATAAGAAAAGCAAAGAAAAAGTGAAAGATCACTTTTTTTTCCTTATTCATGGTTGATAAAATGTGCTTCTTGATGCTCTGGGAAAGTAATTTCCATTTTTGTAGCTTTCTTGAAAGCATACTCATTTTCATCTCTTTTTCCAATTGGAGGAGACCGCAGAATTTTCTTCTCTCAAGCTTAGAAGATTTTGGTACATCTCAATGCTTCTGACATTATTAATTATTCTCAGACACTCAGCTGTTGACCAAACTCATCACTGAATTTTTATCATGTTCTCTCTATTGGCCTTTTCAGCTCAGGGTCAGTTTGCTCAATGTTAGTATATCACATCACACCAGCAGAACACTTAAATATTTTTCCAGACCTAATTATCTTTTACTAATTAGCAACTATTCAAGTTTTTTTCATTGGTATGTATGGTTGTTTGTTAGTGATAAAGTGGCTTGTTCAGAAGGATAGATTTGTGGCAATTTGTGAACTTTGTTGTTGAGAGTTGAAATTAGGTGCAGTAAAATAGGATCCACTTTATTAAGATGCATAAAGCATTTACTTTTGTCATCAACAAGCTGTAAGATTGCCACAGATTTCTGCTCTTTGGCCACAGAAATAATAGTCAATTCTATTTAAAGTTATTTCCTTTCAGAGAGGAAAACATGTGTATGTTGCATTTACGATAATGCATACTGCATTATTGAGCATCTTCTTATCTGAGAAGAATTCCTGCAGGGAGAGGTATTGATGAAAACCAAGCAAGACCTAAGATCTTATCACTTTACACATCTAACAAGCTGAAGAAATATCCAGAAACTGCCTTTTCACTTGTTCCACTTTAAACCTTGTTTCTTCCCATCATACCCACAGATCACAAGTGTTGGTGCTGTCATAACTTGTGTCTATAACAACATGCATCTGATCCTGCCCAACAGCCATGCAACCATGTATTCTTGACTTAGTAGAACTATGGAAGGCATTCCTGTACTGTAGCCCTGGCAGGGAGTCAATTCATTGCAGCAATTACTAGAACCCTAGATATGTGTCTTGCTAAACAGCAAACTCAAACTTTCCTTCATCAGCCACCTCAAACAATACTTATTTGGTTATCATTATACTTATCCAACCCACCAGCATAAGAGGATTCCTCCAAAGTCAACACTGGAGTGGAGATGGGCTCCAGAAAGCCAATTGCTGTGAAGTACCTTCTCAGATTTCCATAGAAACGTGGTAGTTGTGGTCAGTTGGGAATGTTGCACTGATGAAGGGGGGGTGTTCTTTACATGACCAAAACCCAACTACAATCATATTTGTAATCAAGGTGTTTAAATAAAGATATTAATAATAAAAAAAGAAAAAATCCTTAGCAGTAAAAGGAAGAATCTGTAACAACATAGAGCCCCAAAATTACAACTTCAGTGCCTCAAGACTGTGGCCAGGCCATGGCAAATCTACCCGAGAGTGTGTTTGTTTCTGCAGAAATGAAGTGGGACTTTTCAAAAGTGACCTTAATGATCTACCCAAATCGTTGAAAGGAATGTGATTTTCCATGAAAGCAAAACTACCACAGCATTCTTCTCACCTATAGAAACACAGAGTTTGGGAATATTTTCCCATTATTAAAAAGGAGGGAAGCACATTCATCTTCTAGAATAATTTTAATGCCAGATATCTCATATACATATTGACAGGAAGTTGGGGGTGTTCTCTTTTTGTTTGATTGCTTGAGTGCCTTCTACTCTCTGCACTCTCCCCATCCCAACCTCCAAGCACTGCCTTTGGCTACGAGTAGCACTGAGTAATGAATCATTAAGTTGATGGATGAATGGATGAATGAGTGGATTTTATGAAGCTTGCTTTATAATTTTCTGTTGGCAGACAGAAGATATTTGAGCTTTATGAAGAACTTTGGATCCATATAGAGAAAAAAACAATTACAAAATTTACTAAGCTATTTTATCTGTTAATATTAGAGTATGTTAGGAGATCATAGAAATTCCATAAGAAAAAAACACTTCAACAGGAACACACTCATCCTTCATTTAAGCGGTGTGTCCAGGTAAATGGCTTTGCTTTGATAAAGTGACTTTTGAACCTTTTACTATGATCTAAGGCCCCTTCCTTCCTGGCTTTGATATTTAACAGTATTTGTCTTACTCATGGTTCAAGGTGGATGCGTAAGAGACCGCTGTCACAAAGTCCAGCAAGCAGAAGGGTGTGCTATGCTTTTTTTCAAAAACATTTTCCAGGGGGAAATACACTTCTTTTCCTTCTTTCATTTCATTGGTCAGATTTTAATCATATGATTATACTTACCTTTCCAGGAAGCTGCAAAAAATTCTGCATCCTGGATGATATTTTGTTTCATAAAATAATAATAAATATTTTTAAGCCATAATATTACTGAAGAAGAAAGGATGAGTATTAGGAAATTGCTCCTGGTATCTGTTACTGGTTATAATAAGCCATTACACAACAGAAATACAAAACTCTCTTTGAAGCACTATTAATTTTTAAAATGAATGAAAATAAGATCTTCCTCAACTGAGGAAAATGAGACAAGGATAAGATGCTCCTCCTAGGGTGGACAGATGTGGGCTCTCTCCTATGCTGTTCTGAGGAGGGGAGGCACTGCCTGTTGGGAGTACCATTTAACAGAATCTGTGAAAATGAGCCCACAACTTCCTTTTTTCTTACAAGCCACCCTGCTGAGTAGTTTCCCGAGTTCAGAATGACAGGTTCTGCATTGTCTGGTACAGCACCGTCATTCTATCAGTGAAAGTCAGGAAAAAATGCCAGCGATCTCCAGAGTGGTTGCTTCAGTCCATTCTTAGGAGGTCTAAACAGTCATCAGGGAGAATGAAGATTATGTTCCTATGCAGAAAGACCTCCCGTGCCCAGCTTCACACAGCATGAGTCTGTGTAGCTACACTTTTTAAAATGATGTCTTGAAATTTCTTCTATACTGCACACTGATACCTGAGCAGCTGGCGGTGAGGGTGTGGGATGGTGAAAACTTATTAAGGACTTAGGGAGTAGCAGATATTAACTTTCTGCTTTTAGATAATTTTTTTTGACTTTTAAAATTTGTTTTATCTTCTTTTCTGTTTTTTTTTTTCATTGAAAAGTGCAAAATTTTATTATTGAGATGATCTTTTTCATCTCATAGACTTGGTCTACTCTTGAATAAGTTTTATAAAGTTAAGTTCTGGGGAAATCTTCTTTTGAAAATGTAGTTTTTTTTTTTTAATAGTTCCAGTTTTTTATGTATACCTAATTGTTACTATAATGAAGTTATTTTCATACATCCTTTTCCCCCACACAGTTTTACAAATTCTTTTTTTTTTTTTTTACAAGTACAACAATTTTAACCAATGGGAGCATAAACACATTTTGATGGCGGGAAGGATAAAGAGGAACCTGGCAGGATGGGGGGAGGGGAAGCAAATTCTTAAACAAATAGCTAATTGATATTTACGCAAATACAATTATTTGTTTAGCCTATTTTCCATTTAGATCTATCTTTTGTGCAAGCAATAAGGATCATAATTTAAACTTTACAAAAACATATCTATAACTACATGCTTGAGAGCAGTTACAAAAACAGGTTCCATGGAAAGGTTAAGGCATCTGGTTAAGCCAGATTCTTTGTGCTGAGCTAAATTTATTTGCAGAGTTTTCTGTTGGTTCGGGGCTATGCAAACTTTTGTGGCTTGAATCAGGTAGGCGGTGGAAAATTCATTCAGAGTTCCTTTGATATGTGGGGTGCTCGATCTCCCACATCTCCCCCTGTTTAGTATACAATATGGAAGGGACAGACGTGCCTCGGTGGACTGGCCACACTGGGTGAAGAGGTGTGGGGCTTCCAGTCACCGCATCTGCTACCCTTGAGTCAGTCGTTTCCAAAGCTTGGCAAGGCGCGAGCGCACAGATTGAGGTCTATGCGCCAGCTCCTCGATAACTTCAAACTTAAGTGGCGGAGAGTTGGCAGGAGGGGAGATGTCAGGTGTCAGCTGGTCTTCTGAGGTGCATAGTTGTTGGTACAGAACCTTTGAATCCTTTCTGGTTGCTTCATCCACTTGATTCTTTACGAAGGTGGTGAGTTTGCGAAAAGCCCAAGGACCAAAGGAAACTAGCAACATAAAGCCAATGAAGGGCCCCAAAAAGGCTGGGAGCACTGTTGTTATCCATGGAGTGGTAGAAAACCAATTTTTGTACCGGCTCTCACTCTGCTCTATATCTTTTTGTCTATTTACTAAATTATCCTCTATGTGTTGAATGCTATCTCTAGCTAAGCCGAATTTATTTTAAAAAGCAACATTTTACTCTAAGGATGACACAAATTCCCCCCTCCCTTAAAAAAAATTTTCATTTTGAACCACGGCGGTTATTCTGCACTCTTTGCTAGGAAATCAACAGTAGTGTAAACTTCTTTAAGTTTGTAAACATTTTTAGCAACAGTTATAAGGCATTAGCAGATTCTAGAGTATGAACCAATGAATAAATATTTGTGCTTACACCAATAACACCTAGGCCTTTTAATAAGGCTAGGGTGATGGCAGTGTTTGATTTTTGTACTGCAGCGGGGGAGAGACACAAGATTATATTTAAGAGGTAATAAGGCAATATTTGATCTAACAGTCAATTTAGGCATTAAAACAACCAAAACACAGTGGTACTAGGACTAAAGAAACAAATGTAAAACAATGGGGAAGATAAACTAGTGAAACAGGCAAAAAACGTTAAATTGGGGGCAATCATGAACTGAGAGGAGAAATCAACGACAAGAATTTGATTACAATTTTAGGGGAAATCATATTGGGTACCAAAAGGCAAAGTTCAAGTTCCACCACCTGTTCCAAGGTGATGCCGAAGTGAGGCTTGGGGCTGGATTGCAGAGCGAAGGGGTCAGAGACAGGCAGGGGGTCGCCAAAGCAGAAGGGCGGTTGAGATGAATAGCAGATAGGCAGGGTCAGTGATGGTGGAGGCGTTGACCATCTGCAGGATGAGGTTCGAGGTGGAAACTGGACCAACAGGTTTGATGGTTAATCTAGGCATTAACAAAGCTAATAGTCATGATAAGCAAGAAACATTTTAGTAACAATATGGGGAGAATGTCCAGTGGAGCTGGGGGCTTCAATGAAGATGGAAGTGTTATTAACCACAATGGTTTGATTGCAAATGTTTGATAGTTGGACAGGGGAGGCGCATATATGTTCCGAGTAAGCAAGGTCCCACGCCCATGACCTGTGTCAAAGGTATGCCTTGATGAGTCTCAGCTCCCCAGTGGAGGTCAGCAGGGTTGTTGGTAGCAGTGGGCATGCTGAAGGTTTATAGAAGGGCTGCCAGGCAGAGTATCATCCAGCATTCCCCTTAGGCAGAGTCAGTCAAAAACAGGTCCGGCAGGAATGGTGGGCTAGCAGGAGGGGTGACAGGCTGTTTTGAAGTGAATGAGGACAGGACTGCGGGAAGCTGCAGGAAGTCTGTAAGAAAACAGCTTGGCAGGAGGTAAAATGGTTATTTTTGAATGCCACGGGAATGCCTCCTGACTTCTGTAAGACTTCAGCATTCAAAAAAAAATTTTATAATTAACAATCGCCAATTGTTTAAAAACTTTTAAACTGAACTTAAATGATTTTTCTTAAACTTGTTAGTTATTATTATTATTTTTTTTATGTAAGATTTCCCCTTTACTTAGTGTGCCTTTGCCGGGGGAAGTGGTGCTACATTATAATGTCTGTATATTTGTGGGTGGATTGATGGGATAACCGAAACAGGTCACATACCCAAAAACGAGGGAGAAAAAAAAAAAAAGGGAATTAAAAAAGTATGTGCTCACCAATATATATGTAGGACAATCATTTAAAAAAGATAAAGAAATAAATTAAAAACAAAACAAAACAAAAACAAAAAACAAAACAAAACAAAAAAAATAAATAAAAATAAAATAAGTTAGCGAAGTTTTTAAGGGACCAAAGTGGTGCAGAGGACTACCTTACATTTGGGGGAAAGCAGGTAAGAGGTGGTGTATTACAGGTTTTATGCCTATGTTGGAAGTACAGTTTTTCCCATTGTCTTTTGGGTTTTTCTTGTGGTGTGTGGGTTCCCAGGCATCTTCCTAACACATCCCCTGACCTTCTTCAGATTATTAAAATTTGTGGCAGGGAGGTCTTGGAAGAGTTCTTGCATTGGGGATACTTTTGGAGCTAGGCCCAGTTTCAAGGAACAGTCCGCGTTAGGGAGAGTAAATAGGGAGGGCCTCGCAGCATGAGTCCACAGGGGAGTTGGCTGTCTTTTCTTTCAGGAGAGGAGGTGTGGGTTTATCTGGGTGTCCCCTCGCCTGGGTGCAGGGTACTGGTTCGTTGAGTAGGAGGTCGATCTTGATGCCTAATAGAATAAGGACTGAGGGTCAAAAATTTTAATATGGTGGAAGATCTGGATGGGATTGAGGGGTAAAGGGATAGTTGGATTTCCGGAGGGGAGAAAGGGGAAGGTATATGGGAAGGGTATGAAGGAAGAGAAAAGAGAAAATACCTTAGAGAGAAAAGGGGAAGAGAAAGAGAAAAAAGTAATAAGCAGAATAGAGAAAAAAAAAGAAAAGAAAAGTAGTAAGAAGAGAGGAGAGAATAGCTTTTAGATAATTTTATTCTCTACTTTTTTTTGGATAAGACTGTACTTTCTTTACAAAAAGTGTAAATGAAAAATGGATGATCTCTGGCTTACATAATCCATTCTGTTCACCTGTGGCATATTTTGTCCATGATTTTTTTTTTACTTTCATCATTGTTTATGTTTTGGTGTCTGTATTGTTGTGTCATGCAGAAAGTCTTGTATTTTGAAGTTTATTTTATTATATAGCTTCAAGTTTGGAGCACATTCCCAAGGTATTTATATATCAAAAAGCTTCAAGTTTTCTTTTTTAGAAGAATAAAGTTTTTCTATGGAATAGTATAGGGATTTTGTAGGTGTTTGTTTTGGGGGGTGAGAGAGAAGGAGGCCTCAGAAACACCTCATGGTGCTCAGGGTTTACTTCTGACTGTATTCAAGAATTAATCTTGGTAGGGCCTTGCCAGGAACTGAACCCAGGTTGGCCATATGCAAGGCAAGCACCTAAAACCCTATATTTCTCTCACGAGCCCAGCCTATTGTATTTGAAATATAAATAATACATTGTATTCCTATTTCAACTCTTGGAAACATAAAGTATATGCATTATTTAAAATGTTCTTAATGAATTATGCTTCAAGGAACATTTTTTACCCAGTGCCCATCTCTGTTCCCTGTTACTTTAATAAGCGAGCTCAGGGGTTATTAGAAATGGGATTGCTTGATGACAGAAACATTAAAAATTGTGACTACATCTTACATTGACTCTTTGTTTCTGGAAAGATCCTGCTAGTTACTGTTCCCTCAGGTGGAGTTTAAGTATGCATATCTCACTTGAGCTTACCACCTTGAGATTTCTTTGTTTTAGGAACCCCTTTCAGTTTGATAGGGTACATGACATTTTATAGTTAAATAGATTTAAATTTCAGTTAATATTGACATTGGTCAGGGTCTTGGGAAGAGTCTGCTTATGTCATTAGCCCATTTTTATGTGACTGTATAGTGGCATTTGTATGGATGTTTGAGAGCTTTTCACATACTGAGGATCCTAGTAGAATTTTCAGTGTTAATGTTGATAAATCCTCATTGTTTCATTATTCCTGTTACTATAAGCTACATTAAGTGAGACAGATCTTTCATGTTCTATAAATCATGGTTTTATAAATAAATTATTTAATTAAATCACTGTGAGATACATTTATATCAGTTGTTTTTATAAAGTTGTTCATGATTGAATTTCCATCAGACAATGTCCAACATCCATCCCTTCACCAATGCACATTTCCTACCACCTATGTCCCTAATTTCCCTCCTGCCTGCCTCCCCATGACTGCCCCTTGGGAAAATAGTTTTCTTCTCCTCTTTTTCTTTCACTTCCATTATTTTCCCTTTTAGAACTCTGGTTTGCAGTACTATTACTGAAGGGATATCATGCATATGATTTTCCCTCTTTTCCACACCCAGTTGTGGTCCAACTCAGATTGGATCAGCTCCAACTCTGATTGTCATAGTGGTCCCTTCTCTGCCCTAGCTGCATTCCCTGCTCTTTATGGCAAGCTTCCTCCCAGGAACTGGTCCTCCTGGCCCTTGTCTCTATTATCTCTGGATATTAACATTATATCATTTGTGGGATATAAATCATGGCATTTTTAATTTGAAAAATAATTTCTGAACATCTCAGGTGCTGCTTGGTGACTAGATTTCAGTGGTGACTAAAATAAAGGTTCCTGTAATAGTCTCTGAAATGTAAATCACGGTGTGCCTTCATCTCAAAGAGGAGAATCTGAACATTGAACCAATGCATTTTTAATGATTGTCATACTGACATTCACAGAGTAGAGCAGAATTGCTATTATTCTAAGCTGTGTATCTAGTTTAATAAAATGTGTTTAATTTACAATCCCTCTTGGCTGGTAGGATTACCAAAAAGATTTGACTTTAAGGTTCCCATAAATTATTGCCTCATTTTCTTTTGGTTCCTTTCTCTGATATTTTAACAGGATTTTGCATCTGTGTGTCTGTTCTCCATATACTATCTGTGCCTTTTATTTTATGGTATGAGTGGACCCACAAGGATGCTTGTGGAATGCAAGCTCTTCTTACAGGACTGTTTATTTTGGCCTGTGCACTTAAACCAAGCGCTTTCAAAGGCATCACTTTGGTAGGGTATGCCTCAAAGCATTTCTGGAATTTCATACTCACTACTCCACCTTGAATCACTCAAGTAGAGTGTAGACAGTTAAGATATATGGGGCCAACATATATCTTCAGGCAGCTATGAGACACCCCCACTCTGAAGAGCATGTGGAGGGCATGTTGAGGATGCTCAAGTACCTAGCTCCTGTTCTTGGAAGTGAAGTGTCTCCTAGATGTGAGGGAAGGTGTCCCTGCAGCCATAGGTCAGGGGTCTCTTGGGCAAATGCTTCACTGCTCTCTTAAGCTCCTCCCTTGTATTGTGAGTGGGATTGTCAGCACCGCCCATTGGTCTTCAGTCAACACAAACCCTATAGAGTATTTTGTCTACCCTAAATCTTCTAAGTAATCACCCTATCAAAAAAATAATGACTCTTGAGTTTTCTTATCTTTTTTTTGTTTTGTTTTCTTGTTTTGATTTTGGGTCGCACCTAGTGGTACTTAGGGCTTACACCTGCTCTGTACTCAGGCATCACTCCTGGAAGTAAGTGGGGGATTTTTATTTTACACCAAGGTTCAAACTGGGCTGGCCACATACAAGGCAAATGCCCTACCAACTGTACCAGCTCTATCCCCTGAGTTTTCATCTGCTTTCACTTTCTCTAGTATGACTCAGGTCTAAACTTGCAGGGCCCCACAGCCACACTCACTAGATAGTGGTTCTTTCTAAATTCTGCTAAACCATTGGATCTGGTTCACCTCTACCTGCTGTCGGGCATTGCTGCACACCATCCTGTTTATCAAATTTCTGTATCCAGCAAGCTCCCATATGGACTGGTCATCCTGAAAGCTGTTTCTTGTCCTGAAAGGTTGGTAGGTCACGCAATTTTGAAGACTGCATTGAGGGTAATTAAGATAAGGTTTCTCACATTGCAAAGACAGCAATAGCACAGCACGTAGGAAGTTGGTCATACAGCCAACCTTAGTTCTATCCCAGCATTTTATATGTTCCTCTAAGCACTTCCAGGAATGACCCATGGTCATGAAGCCAGGAGTAACCCCTAAACTGTTCAGGTATGGCCCAAAAGAAAAAATACATACACATATGAATATACATAAATATATATACATATATATAAGAATAGAGATTAGAGGAATAATGTAGAATTGCAATATTTTATTTTACCATGGATGCTCTTTTATAAGTAGCTCTTTTATAAGTATCTGCTCCTACCATTTTTTAATAAAAGGGAGCTTTTTTGTTAGTATAAATTGGGAACTTTGAGTCATTAAACAGAAGACTTATTCTAATTGTAATAAGTTGGTGCCATCACTGAGCAATGGGGAAACCTACATGCAGAACTTTTGGGAGTCAGCATTAGTAGCTCCTCCATATCCTTGGAAGGGCCCCCCATGTCCTTGCTTTTCTTATGTAACTCAAGACCCATCACTGCTTAGGCCCTCTGCAAATGAAGTGGAATTGATGCCACAGTTTATTAGAAGTCCATGAATACACAAAGCACATTGATTTTTCTTCCTCTTCATCTCCTTCAGAGGGGCTGGTGGCAAGCTGTCTGGAGCTCTGATATGATTCCAGATTGATTCCCTTACAATGTACCAGCAATGCTGTCGCAAAAAAAAGGAACAGAATTGATCAAATCCTGTGACCTGGACTGTCTATCTGGGAAAAAAATGAAAGCAGAAATTAAAATAACAGTCCCAAACAAGAATATATCTAGGATAGATAAGTGTATTCATGAATGCAGGTTGTGTGTGTTTCTATTTGAAAATCATTCAAGTCCAACAGCCTTTTTTATTTTAGTTCTTTTTGTGCAGAGAGAGAGAGAGAGAGAGAGAGAGAGAGAGAGAGAGAGAGAGAGAGAGAGAGAGGAGAGAGAGAATCAGTCTATTTGGGAACAATGGAATCAAAGCAAACACCAGGTTATCTCCACTCTGTCCTCTGTGTGGTAAAGCCTATTGTCATTTAGGACCCCAGAATTTGAGCATGTTTGCTATATGCCTAGAACCTGTTCTTATACAACATCTTATATAAACATGCCCATGTGTGAACAAATTTCTAGCTGATCCCTAGAAAGTAGTTACATATGAAAAATTTCCCCAGTTTAATTTGCTAGGAGGCCAGGAGGTGCCCACACCTGGTGGTGTTCAGGGGTTAATTTTGACTCTGCATTCAGGAATTATTCCTAGTGGGGTCAGGCAACCATATAGAATGCCAGAGATCAAAGCTCAGTTAGTTGTGTGCAAAGCAAATAAGTATTCTTCACTACTGTACTATTGCTCCAGCCCCAACAATTTCACTCTCTTCTGTTGGTTCACTTTTTCCTGGGGGAATAATGGAATGTGGTAAACAACATATTTGGACATTTTTGTTTGTGAGAGGCACCTGGAAAACTGCCTCCAAAATCAGAACAGTAAGCATCTGTTCCCCCCAACAAGATCTCTTTTTTTCTTCATCTATTCTACCCCTCCAGCCCCCTCTACACACTGGCAAATCGCTTATTTTCTTCTGCCATAGTATGTGCTTTCCATATTTCAGAAATTTGTCATAAACTTTGGGAGGAGGGCTTTGCTTATACAGAATAATTGTGCTTCTGAGGCCTGAATTGTGTGTCTCAACCTGTTATTCCTTTGTACTGGAGGTGGGGCATTCTCCCGATAGATATACCACAATCTGCCAATTCACTTCTCAGTGGAAGAATTCAGTGGTTCTGTGTAGTTCCATCATACTCCAAAGATCCCTAGTCCCCTACAGTTGAGCACAGGCTGCCATTCTGTTGGTTGATCATTTAGGAGGGGCAAGTGAACATATGGATGGTGGATGCTAGCCTTGTGACAACTGCTAAATCATTTTCCAGAGTAAGGGGAGCTCTCTGTGCACAATCGCACATGCTCACACACATCTGCAAAGCTTATTTGCGTACTTTCCAATTTTCTGCTTACCTTTTTGTTTATTTTTTGGTACTTTTTTTTGATATCACTTTGATTTTAATTCGGATAAAATTAGGCATCAATTTTAAGTTTTTTTTTAAATATGTTATCCCAAAGTCTCACTTACAATCTTGTGTTTTCTTCTAGAAGTTTTATAGTGTGCTTGCTTTCTTTACATCTTCTATTTCTTGTTCACTTCTTGTGCATATAGCAAACATGCTATTGTGCTGTCAGAGGTTTTGTTATTACATTTGTGCTGGTTGCAGATGGTAGGTTGGCTACATGCAGGGCTAGCACCCTACCTGCTTGTTATTATTCAAGTTTTTCTTTGTTTCTATTTTCTTGGTTACTGGCATTAACTCCTTAAAGATGCCTCTAGCTTCAATGTTATAGAGAGTTCTGCCTATGCTAAGGATTCAGGTCTGATATCAAGGTCTTTAATTCATTTTGATTTTACTTTTATGTGTATATATATGTATATATATGTGTATATATATATATATATATATATGTCATACCTGGCAGCATTCAGGGGCTACTCCTGGCTCTACACTCAAAAATAGCCCTGGGCAGGCTCAGGGGACCATATGGGATGCTGGGACTTGAACCACCATCCTTCTGCATGCAAGGCAAAGGTCTTAATGTTATAGAGAGTTCTGCCTATGCTAAGGATTCAGGTCTGATATCAAGGTCTTTAATTCATTTTGATTTGACTTTTATGTGTATATATGTATATATATATATATGTATGTATATGTGTGTGTGTATTTGAGTCATATCTGGCAGCATTCAGGGGCTACTCCTGGCTCTACACTCAAAAATAGCCCTGGGCAGGCTCAAGGGACCATATGGGTTGCTGGGACTTGAACCACCATCCTTCTGCATGCAAGGCAAAGGCCCTGCCACTCTGCTATCTCTTCAGCCCCAACTTGTGTATAATATTATAAAATGTCTTCTTTTTTATTTTTTTTGGCTGGTGGTCAACCAGTTTTCCCAGCAATATTTACATCTCATACTTCCAGTCCTTTTTTTCAGAGATTAGCTGTCCATATACCTGAGGATCTACCTATGAATTTTCATTTTTGATTCACTGATTTAAAAGTTTTCCTTTATTCCAGTACCAAAATGTTTTGATTACTCTAGCTTTGTAGTACAGTTTGAGATTGGGGAGATAATCCCCTCTTATTTTCATTTTTCCTAGGAGTTCTTTGGGCGTTTTGAAAGCTAGGAGTGTGTGGTGGTTATTCCACATGAATTTTAGAAGATTTTTTTAATCCCTTTTATAATGTCATGGCTATTTTTATTGGGATTGCATTGAATCTGTAAATGCTTTAGGAGGTGTTGCAATATTGACAATGTTGATTCTTCCAGTCCATGAATAGGGGATATGTTTCTATTTTCTTGTGTCTTCTTTTTTGTTTGTTTGTTTTTTGTTTTGTTTTTCTTTTTTTGTTTTTTTTTGGGTCACACCCGGCAGCGCTCAGGGGTTACTCCTGGCTCTATGCTCAGAAATCGCTCCTGGCAGGCTCAGGCGACCATATGGGATGCCGGGATTTGAGCCACCGTCCTTCTGCATACAAGGCAAACACCTTACCTCCATGCTATCTCTCTGGCCCCTCTTGTGTCTTCTTTTATATTTTTAGTAGTGTTTTTTGTAGCTTTTTTGGTATAGAGTTTTCACCTTTTTGTTTAGCTGATTCTGGGTACTTGAATTTCTGAGGTACAGTTGTGAAAGGATTAGTTTTCTTCTATGTTACTATTTCATAGAGAAAAGCCACGGACTTTTGCATGTTGATTTTTTTTAATCTACTGCTTATACATATCTATAAAATAGGTAAGTAAAATTTGGAAGTTAATGCTATTGTTATTTTATTGTTAATTATATTTACTTATGTTAACATAATTGTGCTTTTAATATTTTTGGAAACAATTCATAGTGTACAGAACAGATGAAAATAGAACACCTTTTCTCTCCTTCAAGTTTTGGGCATATTGTTAACACAGCATCTGTTTACTCATACACCTTTTTATTTCTTTATCACAACTTTCTAAAGATCTTAAGGAAAAGTTCAGTGCATACTTATCTCTCCCTGATGGACAATTTTTTGGGTGGGGGGGTCACACCTGTTGACGCTCATGCATTACTCTTACCTCTGCACTCAGAAATCTCCTCTGGGAGAGCAAATTTTCTGGGCCCTTTTCGGCCCACTCCCAAGAGGTTCAGGAGACAGGACATGAGACAAACACACACAGGCAGCATTCACAGTTTCTCACAGTTGGGCCCCACTGGGCAGGCAAAGATTTTCCCAGCCTGACATCACAAACAGGGGACCTGCCTTCTGCAAAGTACTGCTCATAGCCAGTTTTCATGTTTGAAAGCAGTTCCTTGGCATTCCAACCCTTGAATGAGCCTCTGGGAGAGCGAATTTTCTGGGCCCTTTTCGGCCCGCTCCCAAGAGGTTCAGGAGACAGGACAGGAGACTTTAATATAATTTTTATTTAAAGCCAATACATCACATAGTTGTCATAGCTGGTCATAATACATTTGTTTCACTATGAGGGGAAGAAAAGTTATTTTTAAAAATAGAAAGAAAATTGAAATAAACACTAAAAATAAAATGGAAGAGAAGAAAAAAGAAAGAAGAAAAAGGTCAGTAGCAAGTATATTTTTGAAAATTATTGTATCTCCAATAAAGTCATTAATACAGTAGCAGAAGGTTTAGCAACCTCTTTTTCATTTAAAAAATAAGATATAAAAATTACAATATTAAATATGTGTGTGTGGCAGTCGATGTTTGCAAAGGCACAGCAAAATATGGGGGAAATAGAAAGAAAAAACTTTTGGCCTAAAAACAGGGAGACTTTCCCATGAAGTATCCTGGCAGAAGACCAACTCCAGGCTCCAGGTATACAAAGTTGTCCATCCCCAAAGTCTTTTTCTGTGGTCCCAGTAAAAGTTCTTCACAATCACAGTTGTTGCTGTTAGGATTCTATAGTTAGAGATTCTAGTTTCTGTACAGATCCTATGTTGATGTCAAGATGACGTGGAGCATCTTCTGGTTTTATCTCACCCTTAGTGAGCAATGCAGAGAACCCTGCCCTGAAAGCAGGTTGTTGCTGTTACCAAGTCATCAGGGTGTCATAAAAACCCACTCTGGAGTAAATCTATACAGGGCAACATCAGGGCTTTTCCTGGTAGAAGTCTGATTCCTGGTATTGGTGTAGAAAATTGTTGTTGCTTCCATAGATGGGATCCAAGGTTCAGTTATAATTATAATGTTTAAGTCTCAAAAAAAAAAAAAAAAAACGTGAAATATAGTCTAGTGGGTCTTGAGCATCCAGGTTCCTTTCCTAAAAACAATCTAAAATCATGAGCATTGTGGTATAATGGTAGACTACCTACACTTGAAAACAGATTACAATAACATAATGAATGAGCTCTATAACAGGAGCATAACAGGCATACAGTTGCATATTCCATTGCTATCTGTGGACATAAACTTTAGATTATATTATCAGGCATTATCAAGTAGAAAATTAATAGATTAGAATTTTTGTCATGACATTATCATAATGAGCTCTTCTGAGTCTAATATCCATTGACATTTAATAAAACTATTGACAGAAATGACTGTTGTGCCATTATATTGTATAGGGTTGTTATTGTTACAATTGAGAATTTGGTTTGTGTAATTTCTCTTTGAGTAGCTCACTTAGGGTCAGTTTGGTTAGTGGAAATATTGTTTGTCTGAGAATGTTTTTTAACCCTCCCTCCCATGTAAATGAGAGTTTTGCTGGGTAGTGTAATGTAGGTTGAAAGTTTCTTTTATTCAGTAGTTTGAATGTGTCATTCCACTCTTTTCTTGCCTGGAATATTTCAAATGAAAGATCTGGTTTGATTCTTATGTTGTTTCCTTTATACTTGAGGGTTTTTTTAATCTCTTACTGCTTTACAGAGTTGATCTTTGTTTTTTTTTTTTCCATTTGGATTACTAAATGTCTTGGTGTTATTCTATTATGGTCTATTTTGTTTGGCACTCTTTATGCCTCTCGGATTTGTAGAGAAACCTCTTTCCCAAGGGTAGGGAATTTCTCTGCTATTATCTACCTCTTATCTTTATTCATTAAGTACTTTACATTTTCTTCCAGGGCTTTGTCTCTCCTTTCTTTTTTGACTTCTTTATCACAGCTGGTTTGTAATTTGTCTTTAAATTCCTCTATGCGATCCTCCACCTAATTAATTCTACTATTATGGCTTGCTAACATGCTTTTTTGTTCCTTCAGTTCCATTTGTATGAATTCTCTCATCTTCTGGAAGAGTTCTTCTTTGAGTTGAATAGTTCATTTATATATTTTTTGTTTTTATTTTTGTTTTTGTTTGTTTTTGGGGGGGCCACACTCGTTGATGCTCAGGGATTACTCCTGGCTATGTGCTCAGAAATCGCCCCTGGCTTGGGGGGTACATATGGGATCCCAGGGGATCAAACTGCTAGTTCTAGCTAGTGCTTGCAAGGCAGACACCTACCTATAACGCCACCTCTCCAGGCCCTATAGACTTCTTAATTTTGCAGGCTAGTAACTCTTTGATTTCCATTGCTAAACAATCAAGTGTTGATTTTAGGTCCTCATCTATAAGGTTCAGGCATTTGGGTGGATCTGGAGATTTGCCAGGATTTCTCTCCTTATCCCCCACAGTAAATGTCTTCTTTAGCTTCCCCATTGAGTTTTGCATTTATTGTTTTGGAGTGCTGGAGTATCAGGGTGTTGAAAGAAGTGTTAGATTCAATCTTCCATGAAGCCTGGCTGGCCCCAAAGAGCAGATGAACAGTGAAGGCACTGGAACCAAGAAAAAGGCTGAGGGAAAGTTAGGAAGGAGGCCACATTAGAGCTTGGTGGAGGAGACTAGGACAGGAGCCTCCCTGCTCTTGCCCAGACATGACCTGACTGTCTCAAGGAACAAAGATTCAGCAGTGGCCATATTCTTTTATTTCTTTAAATATTTTATTATATTATATCTTTGCATTATTTTTCTTTTTATTATAATTAAATAAAAAGGAAGAATGAAGGGAGATAAAAAAAGAATACAGCAGGAAGAAAATTTGTGAAAATTATTATATCTCCAATGAGGTCATCAAGTCATTGTCAGAAGGTGTAGTAAGCTTTTGGTGCTAGTAGATTATTCTGATACTTCTTTTGTTACTGAACATTAGATACACATTGTGGTTTTAGATACATATTGGCACTATTATTGGTGTGTTCCTATGGGGATGACAGTATTAAACAAAAATTAAGTTGTTATTTATTTGGCATTTGTGGCCTTATGGTCCAGGAATGCCAAGCATTATTGCTGATATATGGCTTTTATGGGGCATGCTTTTAATTGCCAGAGCTTCCATAATTACAAGAAGGCATGGGTATGTGCCCCCACTTACTCCAAAAACATCCTGGTGATATCAGCTCAAATATCAGTATACCTGGAGCTTTGGTCAGATTAGTGTCTTTGCAGAGAGCAAGCCATAGAAGCGTGATGAGGTAGGGCCACTGGCAAAATTGTGCTTGTGGTTGATGGGTGCAGCAGGCATGGCTTTGGCAGGGCAGGGACTTCACTTACCCTCTCATCCTAGACAGACAGCTTTTAGCAGTGCGGTTGGTTGATCTTATATTCTTTGGGGAAAGCTGTTTTTAGACTAGGTGCTCTTCTGGCTGTATATATTTAAAGTATACCTAGATTGAGGAAAAAATTGACTTTGTATGTGCCACTGATTCTTCAATCAGGCTTCTATTTTGGTCTGCATCCATCTGCCAATTCCTTGGAAATCTCACAAAACTGCCTCATTGTGGCAAGTTTTAATGATAGAGCTGTCTGAAATTTCTACCATCTCTCAGGAGGTTTTTAAACAGCTCTTCTTCCAAACCCCTGATTCCAAACAGGAACGAAGGAGCCAGCATCCTGCAGATTTAATGTGTTCCTTGTAAACACGAATGAAAGACCATCCCACAGTCCTTTATGCAGACGTGCTTTCATTTTCCAGCCACCCTCTGTCCAGAATAATTTCTTATTTTAAGAAACTTCTAATAGTTCTAGCTGCTGGACTGCTTCTGAGAACATTCATATTTCCTGTCATGAGATTTGGGGATACACTCAAGCCATGTATTTCAAGTGGGTTTCTTTTTTTCACCAACTTAAATTTTATTGAAACACCTTATTAGCCAAAGCTGATTATGTAGTTCTGCCCTCATTCTGTCTTTCTTAGACCATGTTCCTTTTCTATTTGTACTATTTCAATTTTTTTTAAAAAAATTACTTGATTCTTATCACAACAAGATATGTCCTTTTTTCTTTCTCAATTTAGCAGAATGCTGTTAGAACAGACACACATTTATCAGTCTGTAACCATTTATCACACAGGCAAAACAAAGCCAAGCATTGGGCATAAGTGGGTATGCAGTATACAGTTGGTTATTCAGCAGTTTGATTGTGGCGCCACAAAACTACTCTACACAAAGGAGGGACCCCAAAAGCGTTAGATCTGAAGTCAGGGTTCAGATTCACTGCTGTCTGCAGCTGGCTCCATGAGTCTAATTCAGAAGTACTTGGACTCTTATACATGTAATTTTGAGCATTAGACTTTTTTAGACATCTGATTTACATAATTAAAGTCCATTCAGTTTGTTGGAGGAAAGTAAAGGAATGATTTTTCATGTGATGGGCTTTTCCTTCCAGGGATCAATACCAAATGGTATCATTTGGTATTTTTGTTTCATTTTGTTACATGGGACAGTTATTTCAATATGATTTACTGACTGTTTTCAATTCATTGTTGGTATCTACTTAGGTATATATATATATAAACATATATATACATACATACATATACATATGCCTTAGCAAGAGAAGTTAGGATGATGGTGGTAAACCAATTTATTTTCAATTTCTATGAATGTTGACTTCTATGCTTTAAAAAATAAAACTTACTTTTAATAAACAAAGATTTTATTTTAACTCTCATATCTGATTTATGATATGTACAACCTAACACTCCTAGAAATTAATGGTATTTGCTATGAATGGACAGTGAGTATATTTGTAAATACAATACTGTAGTTATATGAAAGTCAAATATTGTCAAAGACTGATGCCATCTGGAGGAAATAAGACTTCTTTAATTTCCTTTTGCAGCCCCGGTTCTATATTTTTTCATTTTGCATGTCCTATTTATTGTTAGCATTTTGAAATCTTATAAATTCTAGACTCAAAGTCAACTTCACTTAAGGAAATAGATAAACATGGACTCATCAAGATGTAGCTTCTGAAAATAGTGTTTTAGTTTTTTTTCTTTTTAAATTACTGCATAGATTCAAAACTTTGAGAGTGACTGAAGAGATAAATACCTGAGATTGTTTCCCTGCCTTATGAAATGATTCTCCATGTTGTGAGTGTTGGCATTTTTTTCCTCCCCTCTCATCTCTTGCCCAGACTCTCCTGATTGGCTGTTGGATCCAAGTTTCTTTTCCCAGGGAACATCCTCTCCTGACCAGTGTTGTTTTTAGTTCCTTCCCATTGATTCTCCAAAGTGCTCCAGCTGCAGTGATTTAGCAGAAGCAGGCTGAGGTCCTTGAGAAGAAAGACTTGTTCCCATCCCACCACAGCCAAGAAATCAGCACAGAGTAGTTGTCCAGTTAGTATGAGTTGAAATTGAGTTGGGAAGACCTGGTGTAGATTAACCACACCCCAGAGTGAATAACCCAGTTCGATGCTTATACGAATCTGAGTTGTGTCTGGAAAATAGTCTGTAAACACAAGCATTTGGAATGAATGGAATGGTTGCTTGTTGATAGCTAGGTTTGTACTAAAAAAGTTAAAAAAAAGCTTCCTTTTCAGGAAAACAGTTGCATGCATCTGAATTGAAGTTTGACTACTTTTGGGTGAGTGAAGGCAATCTAACATGCTAAAAGACAAAGCACAAGGAGTAAAAGGTGGCAAAGGGATGGGGAAGATGGTGCCCAAGTTCTACAAATTGGGCCTGAGAGAAACACAAGAATTAGTGTGAATGGAAAATTGGTGAAGGCAAACCAAGGCAGGGAGAACTAACAGGGAGGGCTCTGAAAGCCCCTTGGTAAAGCCAGGCTCCTGATAAATACTTTAGATTAGCATTACTTCTGCATGCTGTTCCTCCCAGACCAGAGACCAAGTGTGCAAGCTGTAGCCAGAATGATGCTACTGAGCTTGGAAAATTCAGACCTGAAAACCTAAGAGCCATTTCTCTAGACAGTTTTTCTACTCTCCCACTAGCTTGTAAAAGTATTGCTCACCTGTTTTTATAGCTCCCATTTTGGTTCCATAAGAGATCAGTGGTCTTGATTTCAGACATGCTGTATGTCCTGACACCTGGAACTGTTGCAAGGATGCTTACAGAGCCACTGGAGAGCACTGCTGGAGCAGCTCAGGGGTCTGGGAGAAGCAGTGACCAAGGCTGTGAGGAGTGGGGAGGTGGGGCGGGTAGGTAAGGGGTTTGGTTAGTGCTCTCAAAGAACCGAATTCAAGCAGATTCATGGGCAGACAAACTGACTTCAGGATTTTGAGCTTGGCTGCTGAAAGGAAGAAAGTTGAAGGTCATTCAGCTGTTGTTGAAGCTTATTTTAATTTCTAAAAGTTGAGACTATCAATTACTATCTGGGACCCAGGGCATCTATGGTGACTGAAAGAGCTCAGTTGGCTGACTCAAATAATGAACCTGTGCGGTTGCATGCTTAAAGGAGCCCCAGTTTCTCCCCCGGCAGCAGTCGATGTGTCCTTTCCTCTGTGCATGTGGGCAATTAGTAGGTAATGTCACAAATATAGATGAAATGAAAATGCATCTGGTTTCCGAGATTTCATTATGTATTGTTCATAATCTGTCTCTAACGAAAAAGGATTTGCAGCAACAGTTGTTAGGAAGAGAAATTCAAGCCATTTAATGGCATAGCTTTCCTCTTCTAATTATTTCTATCTAATCAAATGCTTTATTAAAATCCCAGGAGTCATAGTTGTTCATGGAGACTTGGTAGAGAGCTTTGAAAGATTGCTAACTGGGCTGGAACATCTACCGCATACAGAGGAATAATGTGAATGTTCAAGGGTCAAGCATTTGCTCAAATTTAAGGACTAAATTTCTCCTTAAAATAAGGACACTTTATTTTTACCTCCTCAGTGAGTTGTCATCAATATATGTATTCCAATTTGCATGGCATGGTTCTTCACTGATTTAAGGTGATTCTGCAATGTCTAAAAGTATTTATCTACTGAATTTTCCTTCCCATTGAGATTGATGAAGAAGTGAGTTAGACCAGACACCTCCACTCCTCTCTTTCTCCCTCCCTAACCTCTTTCCCTCCTTACTTCCCTCCCTATCTATCTTCCCTTTTCTTTCTCTGTGCTAGAATATTGATCCCTCTCTGAGGCCCCCAATTTTATACATTTGTTTTGTACCCACAGTCTATGCATAGTCCTTCCTCTCCTGGGCCTGTATTGGTTGTTTCGGCTGTTCACAATTTATCCCAGTGGCTTAAGACTGATACTGCACAGTTTCAGGGTATCAGACATTAGGGAGCAATATCTTGGGTGGTTCTTACTGCAGGTCTCTTCTGAGATCTGTTTATGATATCAACCAAGGCATTGTTGGCTTTTCTCTGGACTTAAGAATTCTTTAGAGATGGCTGGCAGAGCTGGCAGTGGGCAGCTCACTTCTTACCACAGGCTTCTCCCCGAGACCAAGTGAAGGTCCTCACAATGGGGGAGCTCAAGTGCCCCAGATCATGTGACTTAATGGGATGTCAGATCATGTGACTTAACAGAGCATCAGATTATGTGATATAATAGAGCATACAGGCAGAAATGTCAACCTCTTCTCTGACCTCCAACCTTGACTGGAAACATTGAAGCTGGAGTCTAGATTGAGAGTGAGCAAGTGGGTATGGATCCCTGTAAATGGGGATCACTGGGGAATACCCCAGAAGCTGCTTCAGAGAATTTGCTCTTTTGTCTCAATTCAATATGTTGGCTTCTGTCCTGTGTTTCACTTGTTCCTGTTCATGTCACAATACAACCTATCTATGCATGTATATCGTTTCTTGCTTCCTTATCTTTACAGTCCTTGGAATCTCTAGCATCTTGCATCAATATCTGTCACATTCAGTAGAGAAGTTGGGGCCATAGCCCATCACTTAATGGAAACAAACAAATATGTGCATGTTGGAAAGAATCAAAGACAGAGAAACATTGCAGAGGAGGAGGAGAGAACAAATTAGAGATTAGATGAAACCACACATTAGATTAGATAATCTAAGTACACTAATGCTGTTTTGTTGATACTGGAAAACTAATTTTATGAGCCCTTCACACATATTTTGGATGAGGTTGGAACAATATCCTACTTGGTGTAATATATGTCAATGGTTTGCATCATTTTTTAACCAGGATTCCTTCACTTATGTCGAAGGTTTTACAAATAAATGATCTTTGGATCATCCCTTTAATAAAAGTGGGAAATAATTGCTTACAAACAACTCTTCAATAATGTCAAGTACAGTATTTGTAATTCATTTTGCAGATGATTGAGAACGTTATTTAACCTTTGATTAGCTCTGCTATGTAACCTGGCTCAGTGGGGTAAAAGCATTTCCTAGATTCATCAATTAACATTTGTATCTAATTTGAGCAAAGGGCATGGATAGGAATGTGGGCAGGAACAAAAGGCGCGAAGAGTACATCAGTCCCAGCAGGTCCTCCTCGGAAATACCATCCTGTCCATCTTCCCATCTCTGTCCCCTAAAGCTCCAAGGCTCAGGAAGTGAGTGATCCCCCAGCTCTCTCCTCTGCATCCTGCAATGTCCCTGCAAACCTTCCCCCAGAAGAAGCAGCCAGGGACGTTTAAGACCCCTGGTTGCCTCAACTAGAATCTGCTTTGTTCTCCCCTTCCTCCTCTCCTCCTCTTTCTTCCCCCTCTTCCTTTCTACCTCTCCTCCTATCCTTTCCTCCCCTCTTCTCCTCCTTTCCTCTCCTCCTCCCCTCTCCTCTTCTCTCCCTTCTCCTCTCTTTTCTCCCCACTCACCTCTCCTCTCTTTTCTCCACTCTCCCCTCTCCCTTATTCTCTCCCCTCCTTCCCTCCCTCCACCTCCCCTCCTGTGCTCTGCTCTGATCTCCTCTCCTAGTGCAATAGTGAATTTCTTTTGACTTTGGAAAGGATCAGATTTTATACCTGTTATAGTTAAATTAAAAGGAATGGTTATTTAGAGGGCAGAGCAATAGTGCAGAGAGTAGGACACTTGCCTTGCACATGACCGATCCAGATTCTCTCCTTGGCACCCCAAATAGTCTTCCAAGACCACCAAGAGTGATACCTGAGCACAAAGCCAGAAGTAGCCCTTGAGCACCATTAAGTTTGACCAAAAAATTACCAATTTTTAAAACCTTACATTGTTATGTGTTAGAATATCAATGTAAAGTGCAGTATCAGCTTTCAAGGAGTCTAAAAAGTCTAAAAAGCAAGAATGCAGTGTGTTAGTATAGGGGGTCCTTGCACGCAGCTGACCAAGTTCAATCTCCAGCATCCCTGTAGTTCACTGAGCATATCCAGGAGTGATGCCTGAGAACTGTCAGGAGTAAGCCTTCCTTGAACACCCATGAGTGTGTCCTCCCAAACAGACATTAAAGAGAGAAGAAGCAGGGCAATAGTATGACTCGATGGTGGTTCTGTAGAAATGGATCAGTTGGCTAATGAGTCAAATTACAGAGAGGTTCTCTGGGAACTCAGTGGGCTGAACAACCTATTGGTAACTGTGTGCTCCAGGAAAATAGGTAGTTGGACAATCAGGGATCTGACTGTGGAAGATCCCCTGTTCTGGATATGCAGTACACTTGCCTGACACAGGTTACTGGAGATGTTCTGGAGTGTGGGGCTCTTTCCTGCCGTGAAGGGCCTGAGTCATGTCTGTCTGTCTGTCTGTCTGTCCACACAGGAGCCCGGTGCTTGTTTTCCAGTGCAATGACCGCCATGTGATCTGTTTAGACTGTTTCCACCTCTACTGTGTTACCAGACTCAATGACAGGCAATTTGTTCATGACCCCCAGCTTGGATATTCACTGCCTTGTGTGGGTAAGTCTAGCACCGTTTTTCTTTTTCTCGTATTTTTATTGCTGATGAGGAATCAAAGAATAAGGGTTGATATAAAACTGTCTTAGAGACACCCATTCCCTAGCTGAGGGTGGAATTGAGGTGTGTTCTTGTCTTTGGTGGGTAGGAAACGTTTGTGTTTGGATTACAAATGTACAGGACTGCATATAGGGGTGAATGAAATGTGCAGAATGGTATGGATAAATTCAATGAATATATTTTTTGGAATATTATTCAGCCAAGGCACACCAAGTGTATCTATAAATTATTCTCCTTGTACATCATATGTTTATTACCCTGGATCTAGAACAGTACTATCAAATGACCGTAGTACTTTGGTCATTTAGTATTATCTAGCATTAGTGTTTTGAACACATATGTAATACAAATGAAAGAACATATGTAAAAATTCAAGGATGAATTGCAACTGAAACACTCAATAGTTTTTGAAGTCTAAACATTTTTAATCTTTCAATATTATAAAATTCCCTCTTACTTGCACTAAATGGTTATTATTATATGTATCCTTTTTATTGAGGTGAAGTTAACAGAGCATACAATTAACCATGCTAAAGTATGCAGTTTAGGTACAAAGCAGTTACTCATTTTATTATGCAGTGGTGGTCCATCTCTTTCTTGTTTCAAAATGTTTCTGTCGCTCCAGAATTGTAGGATTTATCAGCCTCCAATCTCCCTGGACCTACTCCCCTTCTTGCAACCCCAGATCTGTCTGTAGTGTCTGTGGTCTTGCCAAATCTTGATATTTGATAGAAAAAAAATCTTGGCATACACTTCCTTTTGTGTCTGTTTTTTTTTTTTTTAATTCAACATGTTTTTGAAGCTTATGCAAATTGTAGCATGCACCAGTCCTCATTTCCTTTTATGGCTGAATAATATCCCTTTCCATGGGTGTACCACTATTTGTTGATTCAGTTCATATATTATCAGGCATTTGCATTGTTCTCACCTTTGGTTATTCAAAATGATACTGTGCCATAAATATTTGTGCGCTTGTTTATGCAGGGACATATGTTTTCATTTCTCAGGTATATATTTGGGTCTGTGAATGGAAGGCAGGCAATTCTGAGTTTGACCTGAGGAATCAATAAGTATTTCATTAGATGCTATATCACTTTGTCTCCACACCAGAGACTTATAGGGCTACTATTCTTTATTTCTTTACCAATCCTTGACATTTTCCCCACTTTTATCAACATCCTTTTGGCTGTTAAGTGACTTCTCATTTTGTTTTGGATTTACGCTTTCTCAATGACAAAAAATGTTGAGCAGTTTTTCCTATTCTTGTTCTCTATTATTCTTTTCTTCTTTGGAGAAATGTGTGTTCAAATACTTTGCCCATATTTTATTCAGTCATTGTCTTTTTACTGTTGAGTTATAAGTGTTTATTTAAATATGTTCTTAATACTAAGTTCTTAACAGAGTATAACTTGAAAATCTCAACAACATTCTGTGTTTTTTTTTTTACTTTTTATATACTTTTATATGCATTTTAATTTTTTTTTTTTTTTGGTTTTGGGGCCACACCCAGCGATGCTCAGGGGTTACTCCTGGCTGTCTGCTCAGAAATAGCTACTGGCAGGCACGGAGGACCATATGGGACACTGGGATTCGAACCAACCATCTTTGGTCCTGGATCAGCTGTTTGCAAGGCAAATACCGCGCTATCTCTCTGAGCCCATGCATTTTAATTTTATATATAAAATATATTTCCAAATCAAAGGTCAAATCAGATACCTTATTTTCCAAATTTTGGGGGTCAGAGAGATAGCACATCAGTTGGGCATTTGCCTTGCACGAAGCCAACCCAGGACAGATGGTGGATTCCCGGCATCCCATATAGTCCACCCATGACTGCCAGAGGCGATTTCTGAGCACAGAGCCAGGAGGAACCCCTGAGTGCCACTGGGTGTGACCCAAAAACAAAAACAAAAACTAAAAAACAAAACCGAATGGCTTAATGGCTTAACTCTTATAATGAGCTCACTTACCCATTTTATTTATTGTTGGTTATGGAGTAAGGTAGGGATATATATATATATATATATATATATATATATATATATATATATATATATAATTCAGTGTGGTAAAAATCTCCTTTGTAGATTTTTGGAAATTGTGGTTTGAAGCTGTTATTCCTTGATTCATTGACCAGTTTTTAAAAATTCAGCATATTTTAATATTTTATATGGATTTATAGTGACCTTCATGTTGATCACATATACCTCAAAATTTTGCATTGATTGAATGGAAGAAGTTAATTACATTGTTTTATTGTAAATTGTGGTACTCATTTTTAATCAAGTATGACAGTAATACAATACTTTTGAATTAAGGTTTGCAAACTTTGTATCAGTATACACCAGAAAAAATGGAACATTAGTGTGCTTTCTGTATTTTTAGCAAAAAGGTTCCAAATCAGATAAACAGTTATTGGATGGTAGAATAATTTATTTTGAATATTTTAATGTGTAATTTTATATTGGTAAATTCTCTTTTTTTTACAAACTTGTTATCTCAGAATAATTTCTAAATATCAGTTTTCATTTTAATGTTAATGTACAGGGCACTCGTAAAAGTTTTGTTTCTTCTTTGTTTACTTTTAAATTTTAAAACTTTTATCATCAAATTTTTCAGAGATGAAGTAAATTTTAGTTTAATAAATCTCCTTGCACATCAGACAGGCTTTCTAGCATTAGGAGATTTTCTAGGTTTTTCATTCTTGCTCAATGACCTGTAATCTGATCCATTTTTTTCTAATTTCTGGTACCTTTCATTATAAATGGTATTTAAGAGACATAGTCTTGATTTTGGTGAGCTCATTATCACTGGATCAGTCACTGTTTCTCTTCCTAGTTGAAAGGCTTAGGAAACATACATTTTTTAATAAAAGTAAAAACTACAATATGAATCATCTTAATATTTTCAATGAACATACAGAACCGTAAAATTTTTATTCCATGGCATTAATCTTACAGTGGTCCTGGCTTCCTGTCGTAGCAAAGATCCTATTTCTGAGTGACCTGTTCCATGGCTCATATGAATATATTTCACAGTTTTAGAGTTCATCATTCACAGTGTTAGAGTATCATCCAAATACTAGTCTCAGAGCTATACTAGATTCTAGATACAAATACTAGATTCACAGAGTATCATCCAAATACTAGTCCCAGAGTCCCAGAGCATGGTTTTTGCAAACAGAGTTAAGAGCTGTGTATATGTTTTGTTGCTGTGACATTTTTTTCTGTAGAAACAGTCCTATGTTCTCCGGGTCATACTGTTGCTGATTTCCTGTGTCTTCATATTTTGGTTATTTCTTTACTTTATGTTTTCATGGTTATGTAAAATTGATTGTCAAGTCAGATCAATAATTGTCAAGTCAAAGCTATACTACAAATGAAGTCAAAGCTATAAAATCAAAGTCAAAGCAAGTCAAAATTATACAAGTGACATTCAAAGAAATATAGGTTTAAGCCCTACCATTTTTCACTAGCCCTTTTATTCTCCTACAGGTGAAACTTTTTTTGAAAATTATTCCATTTAAAGACATGCAAGGAGATTGTCAATTGAATATATAAAAAAAGATTTGTATCATTCCCTTGAGCAAAACTGCACACATTTTGGGCACCTTGATTTTTCACTGTACTCTAGATTACATTTTGTTAAAAACACTCACCAGTAACATAGATATTTTTTCTACCAATTAAAAACAATGATTCTTGGAGGCTAGAGTGATAGGACAAGGAGTAGAATATTTGCCTTGCATGGGGCCATTTGAGGTTTAATCCTTGGCATACCATATGTTTCAACAATCACCACCAGTGGCAATTCCTGAGTACAGAGCCAGGAGTAACCCCTGAGCATCACCAGGTTTGACCCCCAAACAAATAACAACAAAAACCAGTGACTTCCATTATGTGGATGTGCCTTAGTGTCCCCTTACTGGGGTATACTTAATTTTCCTTGTTTTTTTTTTTTTTTGCACATTGTATCTATTGAATATTAGATTAATGAATCCACTTTGTGTAGGCATATTTTCCATTTTCTCAGCATGTCATTGAGATAGTTTCCTCAGAGAAGATCTCTGTTGAAAAGGGAGCATACATGTGGACCTCACTGTTTCTTTATTCCCCTACTATTGCTTCACACCTTAACATGGCTCACCAGCAATGAATATGATTTGGGTCTCCATAAACTCTGGAGCAGAGTCATTGAAAGACTTTTTTTTTTTTGAAAGACTATTTTTTAAGTGTGTGTACTTGGGGTCATAATACAGTGGGTAGGGTGTTGCGTTGCATGCAGCTGACCCACATTTGATCCCTGGCATATCATATGGTCTCCAGAGCCCTCCAGGAATGATTTCTGAGCTCAGAGCTAGGCATAACCCCCGAGCACCACCAGGTGTGGCCCCCAAATCAAAAAAGAAGTATGTATGTAACTACTTCATTCTAAGTTAATTTGCCATGAACCTTCATAAAACCTTGTTGTTGTTGTTTTAATAATATCATTATTTAAGGCAACATGATTACAAATACGTTTGTAGTTGGGTTTGTCTTAAAAAGCACACCCCTGTTCACCAATGTAACCTTTCTGCCACCTATGCCACCCATCTCCCTCCTCTCCATAGCCCTTCCTGTCTTTGAGACAGGCATTTGTTTTATAAGAAATCAGACAAAGCTACATGTCCAGGTAGTTTATTATTAGGAGAGAATATGACAGAGTCTGGCAGGTGAGGCAGGCTGGGAATATTCACCTGAGTGGTACCCAGCTCCCCTCACCTGTCCAACTTTCCTCGGCCCAAATAGATGGCTCTTCTCAAAACCATGTCATTCTGTCACAGGCAACATCACCACCAGCCTTGAAGACTTCAGCCTTCTTTGCTCTTAACTGTGATTAACATGTTCAATATTTGCCCATATTCTGTGAACAAAGACTTTCCATTTCTATTAAAGAGAATTTCTTTGCCCTAAATGTCTGGAGCTCTGTCTCAGCAAAGTCATTCTTCCCTCCTTGCTGAGTGACCTTCAGTGTCTCAGTGTCAGACGCAGTCACTCATCCCTGTTTGAAACCTTTGGCTTAGGATGGGGATCCTCAGAGAGGGCATCAGGGTCTTCACACCTTGGGGTGGCTGTTTGCCCTTTGGCTTGTGCTCACCCCCGTGCTGAGCACTTTCACTTTAATGAGTGCTTTCTTGGCAGGAGTCTTTCCAAGCCATGCATGAGCTTAGTCACGTTTGCTTCAGTGAAAATAAGATGGTTCCCCCATGCCTGTAATCACCTCCAGGGAAAGGAAGGAATATCACTCTAAAGCAGGGGTGTCACTCTTCCACTGTCTCCATCTTTGCAGTTCAGGGCACAGGATCACACACTCTACAGTGACTTAGAAGTGCCCCATAAACTTGCACATAGCATAAGGAAGCAGTTTTGTTTTCATAGCTTTGATAATTCCTGTCTAAGTCCTAACTGACCTCCCCTAGAAAACTGACTCCATCTTGGGATAATGACAGAGTATGGGGGGTAGGGGACAAGTTCAATTCCCTGCTCTGAAATTTAACTCCCTGTGACATGGCTAACAAGATTGAACCCTGGTGTGTCTGTCTGCCTTTCACTTGAGGTTAGACACTAAAGACAGTGACAGAGTGAGAACAGCTTTTGCTGTATATCTTATGATGTCTAGAGGTGTATGTGTTGTGTGTGCATGAGCACATGCACATAGTTGTGTATATTCATAAATGAACATACTTTCAGACATTTTTTATATCGGCACCATGATGTGCAATACTGTTAATGATGGGTTTTCATACATACATACATGGGAATATTCCAATTTCACACCCATGACTAGTTTGGCCACACCTCAGATTTCATACACCACTTCCCTCCACCCTCCACCATGGGAAACTCAATTCTGTAGACCAGTTTTTCAGCTCCATTGTCCTTGACCATTTGTCATCCCCTCCTTTGTTTCTTTTCATACTCATGAGAGAGATCATTCTGTCTGCTCCTCTCCTTCTAACTTCCATCAGCTGGATTTCTTCAGATGATTTTATCTTTTTATGGCCAAGTAGTGTTCCATTGTGTACATATTTAAACATATTTAACAGTTTCTTTACCCACTCATCTCTTCCTAGACACTAGGGGTTGTTTCCAGATGTGGTCTGTGGAGAATGTTGCTGCAGTGAACATGAATAGGATGCATATGCCAGGCATTGTTTTAACTGGAAGTCAGTGTTTTCCAACCAGTGCATGCATAAGCTAATCAATTGTCAGGCCTGACTCACCTACCCATTTTTCTGACAATCTTTTTTTCCCTTTTAATATATTTGACATTTCATTGATTTGTGGGGTACATAACTAACACACACACACACACACACACACACAAAACAAGTCAAATAGGAGGTCAAGGTTTTGCAAACTATAAATAGAAACAAGAGATTATCATTAACAAGAATTGATTGATTTCATATAACTTTAATATCACTGTCTTTTCCCTTAGTGTGGGGTGAATAGAGGGGTTCTAGTAATGACTAATTAGAAATGAATTATGTGTGTGGAAAGCTAAGACTCTGGCTAGTCTCTTTGATGTGCTGGAAAAGCCCTGTATGAGTTTCTTCCATACACCATCACTTGGTCACAGTGCCTGGAGACATTATCATGACCTCAATTCTTCTATGTAAGTGCATTGGGTTTCAAGAAGAGTCAAAGCCAGGTGAGGATTTGGGCTCTGGGACTTTTCATAGAGTTTGGCTGATTGCTCTGAAGAAAGGTCCATTTCCCTTCCCACTGAGTCCATTCCAAATGCTTCTCTGAATTGCTTTAGACCCCTGTAGAGATGATGGGCTATTTTTGGATGAAAATTCTGGCAAGATAATTAAAACATGATTTGTTTCTGCAATCAAGGAGCATTTTGTTTCTAAACCATCACTTCTGTTCAATGGCAAGTTCCTTCATAACCCCTAGAGATGGGCTGTGGGAAGTCGCAGCAGGAAGTTTTTCTTACCTGGGGGTTGGCATCAAGCTGTAAGTGGGGCAGTTTTGTTGGCAGAGAATTATCATAATTTTCTTGACGGTTCGCATTCCCATTCTGGCATTCTCTGGAGGATTTTTGATCCATTTTAAAACTTGCTTAATACAAACTGAAGGCATTCTGTTCTATTGGCACAAGAGCACTCCTCAAAGAGAATATCATGACCACTTTGTGGTCAAACCAGTCATTTAAACCTCTTCCCCAATACCTATAAAAACAGTTCTTGGTGCCCCCATTGCATTGTCACCAGAGACTGGAAACCTCGCAGTGTTTGAACTGTGGTATTAAGAGAAAAAGATTTAGATCAGCTTTGGGGAAGGGTCTATTCACTTTGTATCAGCAACAGAGATGAAAAGCAGAATTAGCCAACTTTTCGCCAAAGCACAAAGAGCTGGAGAAAGTTTTTATTTCTATTACTCAGTGACCTGAGTACAAATGTCCTGATAACATGATAACAGAGTCCATTTGTTCACAAGACACACCTTCCTATCCAACCATCAGTACCAGAATGTTCTATCCCCTCATCATCTAGTTTTGAAAATCTCTATCCAGCTACCGAAGCTAAACACTTTCCAAACCTACTTCTGGACAGATATATTTTTCAAGCCATGGCGCATCAATGGACTGTTTCCATGGATGTGGTATTGATGATAAAGCATTAGAAGTGACTTAAAATACTCCTTTGTGTTTCCTTCTCTTGTTACCTGAACTTTTGTGATGTTTTGAAATGGTGGGGAGCCATATGATTTCAAGAAAAATAATGAATGGTAAGCATTGTTAGAGACCTTCCCTGAGGTAAACCAGCCCCTCTGAATGCCCACATGTGAAACACAATTATTTTTCTCATTTCTGCTCAATACTCCTTTAGTAACAGTATTGCAAACCAGAGAGAGAGAGAGAGAGAGAGAGAGAGAGAGAGAGAGAGAGAGACAGAGAGACAGAGAGACAGAGAGACAGAGAGAGAGAGAGACAGAGAGAGAAGAAAAGTATCTGCCACAGAGACAGTCTGGGGACTGGGGAACAAGGAACAGGATGGTAACTGGGGACACTGATGGCTGGAAATAAACACTGGTGAAGTGATGGGTATTGGAACATTGTATGACTGAAACTCAACCATTAACAACTTTCTAGCTCTATATCTCATGGCAATTTAATTAAAAATAAATTAAAAAAAAAGAAAAGTTAACACAAGTTCAAAGCTATGACTCCAGAAATTGTACTCTCAATTATTGCCAAGCCTGCTGACAACAGTTAAAGTGCTCTGTCTTTGAAATGTCTCTTGAAAAGGTCAGGGGATGAGTATATGTAATTTTTACGAGTAGTTTCTATACTTAAACTAAAAGCAAACTTAAAAAATAGAAGCCAACTACAAACATATTTGTAATTATGGTGCTTAAATAAAGATATTTAAAATATTTAAAAATATTTAAAATAGAATCTCTCTTTTATAAAGGAAGTTGTAAAGACTGTGTATCTGGTTAAGCATCTGATTTTCAACCCAGATGAGCCAAAGAAAACGTCCATGTCCCTCCAGTCTCACCCTCCTTCTCCCTGGAAAACTGTTTCCATCCTCCAATGCATCTTGCATAGCAAGACAAGGCAGCCAATGTCTGCCCAGGCCATACTTGTCAGGCCTGATGAGCATGGCCCACAGTATTTATTAGAGAGCTTCAGAGGGAGCATTCTAGAAACAGCATTGTACTGTCAGTGGAGACTCCATCATGAGTAGTTGCAAACATGCTGCTCTATCTTTTGCTCTCTTGATTGTGGTCTGATCTATGTAACCAGCAGGGATTTTCAATAATTATTAGTGTAGTTGAAAATAAGATTATCAGGGCCAGATTGATAGCACAGTGGGTAAGGTGCTTGCCTTACATGCTACTGACCCCGGTTTGATCCTTGGCATTGCGTTCGGTCCCCTGAGCCCTACCAGGAGGAATCCTTGAACTCAGAGTCAGAAGTAAGCCCTGAGCACCGCCAGGTATGTCCCCAAAAGCAATGCCAAAAAGAACATAGCCCTGGTAGACAATTTCTGAGCCTCTAACATATATGTCTGAGCTTGTGGGCAAAGCTTCCCACCCTCCAATTACTTTAAAGGGCTTCCTGTCCCACTATCTTACCTTTTGTTCTTGGCATTTATATTAGGAATGGTTCCAAATGTCATTTGCGCTCTCCCGTCTTAGGGTTTCAGTTCAATGATCACCTGAAATAAAACAAACAAACAAAAAACCAACTGGTCATTATTAACTCTGACTTCTTAACTTACTTAGGCTCATGCTAAGTAATTTGGTTTTCTGATTGCGTGAGGGGTCATTTGTTTTGTTTTATTTAAGGAGGGTGTTATTTCCTTGGATTTGGAGGAGTCTGGTGTAAAATAGAAACTCTGGGGTTGACTTATATTCGCAGTGACACACAACTTGTCCCCTCATCATGTTTCATTTCCACTCCTACCACGTCCCATATCTCATTGGCTATTGGGGCAGTATCTTACTGGACTTAGATTCATGTCACCCACTGGACCTCTGCAGTCTCTGTCTCCCCAAACCAATTGAAGATTGGGGAAGTAGGGATCAGGTGGGAGGCCTTTTTAGACCTACCTTCTTCCTCCTAGAACTCTGCACATGCCCTACCTGAGCATGGAGTTGAAAGGGAAAGGTATGGCTTCAGGTGTCCCCCCAACCCCACAGGAAGTGCCTGCCTGATGGGCATCAGAATAACAGATACCCAGTCCTGCCATTTTGTCACAAGGAGGGGATATGGCCAGAGAAAAATCTCAGGTACCAGTGGATGCTCAGCTGAGGTCTCAGGAAGATTCTGTCTGGCCTTGGAAAATTGAACTTTCTAGAGCCTCACTTCAGAGCCTTGGAGACTTCCAAAGAGCTTAGCATGGGCAGGTATTTCTTCTTTCTTTCTTTCTTTCTTTCTTTCTTTCTTTCTTTCTTTCTTTCTTTCTTTCTTTCTTTCTTTCTTTCTTTCTTTCTTTCTTTCTTTCTTTCTCTCTCTCTCTCTCTCTCTCTCTCTCTCTTTCTTTCTTTCTTTCTTTCTTTCTTTCTTTCTTTCTCTCTCTCTCTCTCTCTCTCTCTTTCTTTCTTTCTTTCTTTCTTTCTTTCTTTCTTTCTTTCTTTCTTTCTTTCTTTCTTTCTTTCTTTCTTTCCTTCCTTCCTTCCTTCCTTCCTTCCTTCCTTCCTTCCTTCCTTCCTTCCTTCCTTCCTTCCTTCCTTCCTTCCTTCCTTCCTTCCTTCCTTCCTTCCTTCCTTCCTTCCTTCCTTCCTTCCTTCCTTTCTTTCTTTCTTTTTTTTATCTTTTTGGTTTTGGGGCCACACCAGGTGATGCTCAGGGGTTACTCTTGGCTATGTACTCAGAAATCACTCCTGGCTTGGGGGAACATATGGGACACCAGGGAATCAAACAGAAATCCATCCTTGATTAGCACATACATAGTAAATGCCCTACCACTCACCTCACCACTCAAGCCCTGGTATTTCTCCTGACAGCGCTCAGGAGTTACTCTTGGCTCTGCGTTCAGAAGTCCTGGCAGGCTTGGAAGACCATAAGGATGCCGGGATTCAAACTGGAGTCTGTCCTGTGTTGGCCATGTGCATGAGTTACTCTTGGCTCTGCGCTCAGAAGTCCTGGCAGGCTCGGAAAACCATAAGGGATGCTGGGATTCAAACTGGAGTCTGTCCTGTGTTGGCCATGTGCATGTGCCTTACTGCTGTGCTATCCCTCCGGCCCCTATGTCCTGAAATCTTGAGACCTGCAGTCTCCCCCTCTCGACAAGGGTTCCTGAGGGTCTGTCTCTAACTGTGAGCCCAATGCTCTGAGCTGCCTGCACTTAGAAGGTACTCCTGGAAGGCTCTGGGGACCCTAGGAAATGCTGGGGATCAACCTGGTCAGCATTGTGCAAAACAAATGCTCTACCACTGTGCTGTCACGCTAGCTCCAAGAATAACCCTTCCACATAGTATTCAGGGAAGACTATAACCAGAGATTTGAATAACTTGCCTTGGGCCACACAGCACCACAGAGTAAAATTTAGCCCATGTGAGTCCCTGAGGCACAGACCCAACCTTCACATCCACTGGCAGCCCATTTCCACAGGACCTCTGTTTCCTAATCTGCAAACTATCCAAGATGGCTCAAGTCATTTCCAAAGTTACAACTGACAGCCCAAGTTCCAGGAGTCTAGAGACAACTACTGAGTCTCTACACAATTTCATTTATTGGGGGAAAAAAAAATCTCTCATTTCAAAAGCATCTGAATGTCCACCAAAATAAATGATTAATAAATATTTAAGTGGGGCCCGGAGAGATAGCACAGCGGTGTTTGCCTTGCAAGCAGCCGATCCAGGACCAAAGGTGGTTGGTTCGAATCCCGGTGTCCCATATGGTCCCCCGTGCCTGCCAGGAGCTATTTCTGAGTAGACAGCCAGGAGTAACCCCTGAGCACTGCCGGGTGTGGCCCAAAAACAAATAAATAAATAAATAAATAAATATTTAAGTGTAAAAATAAAAATAAAAATCCATGAGTTGGGTCAGACCACCCCAGGCATCGTGTTTCTAACCTCTTACACAGACAAGTCTGATGAAGCAGGGTAGCTGTGGAGAAATAATTCCAAGCCAGTGAGTTAAAGATTCATTGGAGTTAGTCTGCTTTATGCCTTGTGGCCTCTCTCTGCCATGTGTGCTCTGTGCCCAGCCCAAAGCCATCACTCTTTTCTTTATTCCTCACAACCAAATCCACCAGGGTGGGGGAAAGTCCTGTAATCTAAGTAGGCTTTTACATACCAAAAGAAGAGGTTAGGGAAAAAGGAAGTTGGAGGGAAAACCTTTGTTTAGGGCTGTTAGTCTCATCTCACTGTTAGGCAGACAAAGTGTTTCAATGTATGAGCTAATGGTACATGTGCATCTGCCCATCAGCTCCTGATGACTTGTGTTCCACTGACACGTTACTTGTTAGGAAGAATGCTGAGGCTGCTGTCTTTGTCATCCTTAGAATGGGTTGCTAGAATGCATGGTCATTACACTCGATCAAACATGCATTCTGCAAGCACTAAAAGCCATCACAATAAGAGACAAATGGACTAACTTTCTTTTTTTTACTTCTAATAACCACAACTCTTGTTTCCATCAGTCCTTCAGATAGTAACCATTGGAATAAAGTGAAATTATGACATAAACTCCATCACTAGCCAGGTCTACCTACACTCGCTGGCAACCTTTTCTTTATTCTTTATATGTAGATTATTTGGGGATAGAAGTTGGCCATACCTGGCAGTGCTCAGGAGCTACTCTTTTTGTTTAGAGGTCACTCTGGGTCACTTTAGATTCAACCACAGCCCAATGACCTCTCCAGGTCATAATTTAAGTATCTTTTTTTCTGCTTACTGGAGAAAATCATTAACATAATTGATATTTAGGTCCTTAATTGCTGTGATTCTATAAGGCAAATGTTCTTATTCCTATCATAGGTTATACAGACACACACAAATACACACACACCCCTAGATTTCATTTCCTTAAGTGACCAGTGAGTTGACAGATCTGAGAGCTCATTTAAGAAAACTGAGGGATGCTGTTTACTTCCAGTGCACCATAGCATAAATGCAGCTGTTGGAACCACAAATCTGGCTTGTCAATCAAACGTCATTGTGTTGCTTCATTTGAAATGGATCCCGTCACTGCATTGCTCCTTCTTTGAAAAGAAAAAGCCTTGTGGTCAAAATGTCAATTGCTAACTTTATTTTCTTTTTACCTCATCCATTTAAGCATACCCTTTTCCTCTATGTAATTAGTTAGTGTCACTCATGCTTTAATTGGTCACAGTGTAAGACAACTGAATTTGAAAATGATGCTAAGATATAAAACCAAGCTGTAGCAATCCTTTCTGAACACATCTCAGCTGAGCACAGCTTAACAATATCTACAAGGAGGCTTGTGTCCTGGTACTTAGGTTTTACATTTTTATTTGCATAAGAAATTGATATGTTAAGTAGAATAAAATGGTACCTTTAAAAGGAAGAGTCATATTTTTTTTCAATTCCAGTTCAACTTAGTAAGATATAAAAATCGATGCATAAGAAGCTTAGGTTGGAGTATAATCCCTCTAAGAGCATAATCAACAAATACTGCTAGTATCTCCTAATATCTGTTGGTTTCCAGTCTATTTCTGCACCTGTTCACAGATGTCCCCATGATGTGGATGAGCTCCAAGCTCACTAGTGCGATAAGTACTCCAATATGGTCTTTGGCTCTAACTAAAAGCACTGACAAAGTACTTTTCCCTTTGCCATCTTTTCAGTATTCTAAAGTGTTTCAGGATAAATGTCTGTATTCGGCCAACTCAGAGACTCACTCTGTTCTCGAAAGAGATGTAAAACAAGCTGTGAAAAATTATGGATACACCAGCCATGCAGCTGAAAGCTGGCAATCTTAGGAGGAGAGGGTGGGCCAATGCCTGCTCTGCCAAAGCCATGCAAGCTGCAACCACCACCCACAACTACTGCTTTGCTAATAATAATGGCCTTGCTTCACACTGATCTACGGCTTTCTGAAGAGACAGAAACTAGTCTGACCAAAACTCTATATATGCAAATATTTGGGCTAACTAATATCACCAGGACTTTTTTTTTTTTTTTGGAGAGAGTGTGGGCACATGCATTCTTGTAAACCTTGTAAACATTCATTATTTACATTCTTGTAAACACATGCATTCTTCTAAAAACCATGGTAGCTGAAAACATGCCCTACAAAAGCCACAATAGCAGCAATAGTGCTTGAAATTCCTGGACAACTCCAATATTTTTTTTGGTGGGGGGATAAAGTGGATATCCAAGAGCCAGTTTCCTAGGACTAATGTCTCTCTTTCAGCCTCTCAGCCATGGTGACAATTCCCATTGCCTGACAGAACAGAGAATATGGCTTAAAAGAGTGACCTGAAAAGCAGGAAACAGTGGGAGGCAAATAGACCTAGAGGGGCTCTTCCTACAACTCTACCTGGGCAGTAGAAGACTTTCACATCCTTCACAGTGTCCCCTTCATCTCTATCAAGGCTGGTATACTTGGTGCTGGTTTGGGTTTGTGCTGGTTTGGGTTTGTGCAGAGACAAACTTCTACACATCCAAATGATGCTAATGAGCTAAGAACTCACCAGCATTGTGGGAATGAGCACACCCAGTTTTTCTTTCTCATTGCTAGTCAGTACTGAATGAAAATTAAGGCTCATGTTCCAATCAATGCAGAAAAAAAAACATTTTAAATTATTTGTATGATTTTCAAGAATTCAGTAATTCAATATAATATATCCTTTTCTACTGTGAAATGAAATGAGCACAGGGACTGGTGGTCAAGGTATAATGAATGATTAATATTTGCTATGGGGGAAAAGAAATCTCTCTCCATTCAACAAAGAGGGAGTCCCATCAAGAAAACCTGATTATCAAAACAACAGTTGAATGTCTTCCAGACACATTGAGTTCAGGCCCTCAAATATCCAGATAGCTCAGTCATCGTTCCTGGAAGAGAATGTCCAACAGTCTGAACATAACATTTTATGGGCATGCAGGAAGCCACAGAAAGATTTGCATGGCTCAGCTCTGTTGAAGGTGCCTCCTAGCACCATGCTGGGTTGCTGCACAAATGCACAAATTCACATTTAGAAGCAATTCTGTAAAATGTGCTCTTTTTCCCCCTTGGAGACCAGAATGCCTTGGAGAAGTTAAATATGCAAGTGGGTAATTTTTGGAAATTCTTATTATTTACTTGACTCTTATCTCTCTCTCTCTCTCTCTCTCTCTCTCTCTCTCTCTCTCTCTCTCTCTCTCTCTCTCTCTCTCTCTCTCTCTCTCTCTCCAGTAAACAGAATCTCCCTGCTAATGATTATTTTCCCCCTCCAAAGGTTCCACAATTATCACAGTTCCTCTCACCTTCCCATAAACACGTCCAATGAGCCAGGTGGAGATGGAGAACACAGAAACAACTTGAAGCAGAGTTGCCTGGAACAGGAATGGAGGGGAACAGTGTGGTGCTTCTTGTTCCCTAAACTGATGTCTTTGTGGGCAAAAAAAGGAAAATAAGCATCAGGGCTTAAAACTTCCTGGAGATTTAAATCATACCTTAGCTGGCTGCAAATCTCATTATGAGTTTTATAGCCATCTTTTTTTTTCTAACTTGATTTATTTTTATTTTTGGATCAGAAGGAAGGATGGCAATATTGCAGCCTAGAGGTTTGCTCTGAAAAACAAAGTTTGTATTTAGCTGCTGTTGATTTATACCCAAAGTGCTATACTTAGAATGTGTGTACAGTTAGGCATACTTTATAGGTAATTACACCTTCTCTTGATACAAAGGTAGTTATAGCAGCGTGTGCAGCTGAGCCTAGCACCAGCCTCCTGAAGCAGCATCTTTATAAGTGGTACACTATATAAATAAATTTTGAGGGTGGTGGTGGTGATAGTTCATCCTGCAAGAGATCTTATTTCCCCAAAAACTATTTTTAAACCTCTTTTCTATATATATTAACTGCTGATTAAATGGAAGAAGTTGGAGAAAGTGAATAGGCTTGAACTGAAATGAGCACATTGAAATTAAAACATGGATCACAAAACCCAAAGGGAAAAGTTCCCTTGAGTATTTGTAAAAGCTGAAGGGTAGTCCCCAAATCTCTGACATTTTGACCTTATACTTAAATTGTACCTCACAGCAATTCAGTAGTAATAAATTCAAGTCCCTAGTCTCTATTAATTAGAAAGAAATTAAAATCCTCCTCCTGACATTTGGTGATGCTGTTTTTTTAAAAATATAAATGACTTTATTTAAAGACCAAGTATCATAGTTGACATAGATGATTATAATACATTTGTTCCCAGATAAAAGGGAGCAAAATTATTAAAAGAGAAAATAAAATAAAAGAATAAAGTAGCAATAACATTTATGAAAATCATTAGATCTGCTAGAAGGTCTCTGTGTACTCAATCCTGAAAATCTCAACAAATGAATGCCTGAAACATGATTTATCACAAAGGCACGTTATAGGTGCACTAGTAGGAAAAGTCGTTCCTTGCCAGTAGGAAGGGAGAGAATTCTAGAAAGATATCAGACAAAATAATGCGTCATGCTTGAACTCTGATCTTAGTCTAGCTCTCTAGCTGCCTTTCCAAAGACTTCTATACAGTGTTTCCATATTATAAATATTTAATTCCAAGAGCAACGATTTCTAGTAAAGGCTTAAAAAGCAGGCCCTATTAAAAGCAGGAGAAAATATCAATTTTTCCCCAAACTCCTAAGCAGAATCAGTAATAGAACCTACATAAGAACCAAGAGAGCACATAGATTTTACTGGAACTAGTTTCCATCCTCGCCTGGGTCCTATCTTCTCTGTTTTGTTCCATCTTGATATGAGCATATTAAACCACTTCTCCTCTTGCTAAATGGATCTGCATTTAAGACGCTCAATTGTTTCACTGCCCTGCATAGCAACTGGATGATATAAACTCTCATGAATATGGAAATCAGCCAGCCCCTCTAAGTACATTATTAATTATTTCAGAGCTAGCTGGAGGTCACCAGCTCTGAGCAGCATCTATGTTTGGAGTCTCATTAACACAATAAAGAGGGATGCAGTTTTATTACGGTGTGAGAGAGATTCAAGTGGTCAAACTCACAGGACTGAAACTCGGTGCCAAGTGATCCCTGACCCTCACCCACATATGACAAAGGGCAGGAGGCAGTGGATAAAGATTCACAATTTTCATGGAGAAGAATGGAATAAACCACCACTTGTCTGAATCTGAATCATAACAAAAGGCCTCAAAACCCCCAAATAAATTCTGTGTCAGATAAACAGCAGTTGGCAAGATTGGTGAGGAGTGCAGGAAGATGGGGAACTTGATGTCAAACTCTTCCTGCCAAATTTCAGTATAGTGCAGTTCCCTCTACTACCCAGCACTTCGTCACAGATCCCACTTAAGCAGTTCACTTTTAAACCTCTGCCTCTGAGATGTGACAGTGTCAGGTGGAAATAACATTTTTTTAAAAAAATCTTTCCACAGGATATAGCTGTCTGGGCCCAGCCATCCATCTGCATTCTTTAGGAACCTGGTCCTCATTTGCAGTTACTGATTCACCTGCCTGGGTTTTGGCATTTCTAGAAGGCAGGAACAATGCCATCATTGCATTCATGACTTTTCACTGCTTCTGCAGTCTGGCAGAAAAGAACATGAACGATGTAGTTGGCTGAGAATAATTACATAAAATAGACTTAATATGAACATAGGATAGTCTAAAGTCTACTGTCTTCACTTATCTCCTGAGCTACTTGACTTTCACACACTTTAAAACCTTGGCTCACTCTGCAATCCATGTTCTCCCTTGACCACATATCTCACTTGTCTGTCTCTATTTCTTTGCCTCTTTCCACTCTTGAGAAACCTCTGTGGAACATATACTTGTTCTCGAATACATACTTATTCCTCTCTCTCTCTCCTTTAACATCTTTCTAAATCAGTTTCAATAAACTTTCTTGCCTCAGCAAAATTTTTTTAATTAAATTTAATCAATTTATTAAAAGCTGAGGCCAGAGCTATAGCACAGTGGATAGGGTGTTTGCCTTGCATGTAGCCAACCTGGGCAATCCTCGGCATCTCATATGGTCCCCCAAGCCTGCCAGAAGTAATTTCTGAAGGCAGACCAGGTGTAACCCCTGAGTGCTGCCAGGTGTGCTCTCCCCAAAACAATAAAAACCTTTACCTAATTTAAAACTTAATACCAGCATGAAATTGACAGGTAATTATCAAGGGATAACTTGGTAGGACTTTGGTAACAAGCCAACCTCTTCTCTGGCTTTGAAATTGGGAGGCATTATTATTCTCTAGGCACTGTGTGCACTGGGGAAACAACTGCCTCACAGAATGCCGCTGATCTGAAGGGATGTTACCATCCTTTCAGTCCTACCCCTTAGAGAAAACCAGAGATGGGGTTGAAACTAAAAACAGGTGTCTTCACTGGCATTGGCCAACAAGAGGAATTCTAATGTTTGGACAGGACAAAAACTAGACTTTTCTAAATGATATCTGTCTAAAATAATGTTTACACAGAGGTTCTGTTAGTTTTTTTGTTGTTGTTGTTAATTTGGTTTGGTTTATTAGTCATATTCAGTGGTGCTCAGAGCTTACTTCTGGCTCTGAGCTCAGGTCTCACTCCTGACAGAGCATGGAGCACCATTTGGGATGCCAGTGATTGAACCTGGGTTGCCACATGCAAAGCAAATGCCCTACCTGCTATATTATCTCTTCCTATCTCTCCAGCCCATTAACTTTTAAACTCTGTGATATAGTGTCCTGGCTTTGGAATTTGAGACCTGAATTAACAGAGAATAGCTCAGATGAAATGAAAATTGTGTGTATACGGTATGTCCAGAGAGCATAAGCTAAGGTGGCAGCCCAGCTAGAGAATGGCCATTTCTGAGGAAAGCTCGGACTGTCTTTCCTGTTGTCTTCCTTTGTCACTGAACACTTCTACCTTCCTGATAGAACAACTTTCTGTCTGTGGCAGACCCAGGTCTTATCTTTTCTTTATTTACCAATTTACCATAACAGTATTGACCCATTATCAATTATAAACCCAACAAAATCAGAAAATTAATGTTGACTCAGTATTACCTTAAAATTTAAAAGTTCTTTTCATCTTCCTGCATTATGGTGAGATTAGACTATCGTTTCATGAATTGTTCTTCCTGACTTTTTTAAAAAATATTAGCTCACAGGGTTGGAGTGGTGGCGCAAGTGGAAGGGAATTTGCCTTGCATGCACTAACCTAGGCCAGACTGCAGTTCAATCTCCTGGCGTCCCATATAGTCCCCCAAGCCAGGAGCAATATCTGAACACATAGCCAGGAGTAACCCTGAGTGCTACCAAGTGTGGCCCAAAAAAGAAAAAAAAATCAAAAATATTAGCTCACATTTGAATTTGGCTAGGGGATTTTTTTAAAAAGGGGGGTCTGATTCCCCATTTATCGTTGTTCAAAATAACCAGCCCCTCCAATGTATTCATTTCAACAACTATGCAGAAATAGAAGTCAATTAGATGTTCCCATCAAAAGCACTAAGAGAAATTTCCCAGGGGAATAAACGTGTTACTTGGTCGTCTTGATAAACCAATTAAATCACAGTCTATATTTTGTCAAGCTATAAAAACTGTCCCTTTGTCTGTGTAGAAGAAAACTAAATGGGGTGTGCTTCCATGCTCTAGAGATACCATAAACAAAAAAAATTGATCTAAGTGAAAATAAATTCATAAATACTTAAGACAAATACATACATTGGTATGTTTTTATGTGATGTAAAATATATATATATGTATATATAAAAGCTCACAACTGTTTCTGCCAAACTTATATTTTCATTCATGGCCTTCAAACTGAAAACATGTGCTGGGCAGCTAGAATTCCTTGGTGACACCATCTAGAAATTTATTGGAAAGAATCAACTCACAGGTCAGATATACATGTAGAAGCATAGACTTGCTGAAAGAGGTCAAGCCCATTTATCTCCCCATGTAGGAGAGGGAGGAAGGAAAAGGAGGACAATCTTGGAGGATACTGCCATGGGGACTTGATTCACAAATCTGTGCATACACACCAGCCCAGTGCAGGGGGCTAGTGGAATAGGGAACACCCAGGGTCTGAGTACTTCAGGGTCTTTGCTTGTCTCCTCCCATGTCAGCCTGAACCTAGGATCGCAGCTTTTGCAGTGAAGTTTGTGAGTGTGCCGGAGTGCCCCATAAAAGTGTCTCTTGCATGGTTCCCCTGTGCTGTCGCCTTTCATGGAGGGAGCAGACCAGGACCCCCAGATACGATCTAACAGCTTAAATCAAAGACCTTGTGGACATTGCAAATGCCCTCCCTGCTATGCCATCACTCTGGCTCCTTAGTAACCATCTATCAATGACTCTGGGTCTTCCTCCTTGAAGGTACTAGTCATGTGGTACAGGATGCCATGCCTGCATGCTATAAGTGTCCATGAGTGATGATGGGTCTGTTCGTGATGACCTGTTCATAAGTGATGAGGCATATATGGGACTCTGAGCATGCATGTACTCAGCCTACATGTTTGCAAGTACGTGCCAGGTATGCACCTTGTTGCCAATCTGTTTGCAGGCCATTCTCCAGCCTCCTCTAAGTAGTATCAGAGAAATAACTGTGCCCTTGAGGCCTGGCATAGGGGTGACAATATAAGTGATAAGATCTTTCCAGATACACAACAAACAGTCCACGTGAGCCCTCCCTGCTCTAGACCTCTCTCCCTCCCTTCCTCTCTCCTTCCTTCTCTTTTCTTCCTCTCTCCCTCCCTCTTCATCCATCCCATTTTCCTTTCCTCCCTCCCTCTTTCTCTCTCTTTCTCTTCACCCAATCACCAGAAACTGGTCCAGCCAGGAGTACAGTTTCTCCTTCCTTCCCATTCCTCTTCTTCCCAGCAGCATGTCCATCAGAACTTGCACTTCCAACTCCTGACAAAGGCCCTCTAGCTCCCTCCTTCTCAAGGACTCCAGGGGTTCAACAACCCCGTAATGCAACCACAGATCTGTGGGGGCACTTTGACTCAGCCACTTAGTACTGCCTCCGGATGAAGGAAATCTATAGGAATACCCAACTTTTTTTTGGTTTTTGGGTCACACCTGGCAGTGCTCAGGGGTTATTCCTGGCTCCAGGCTCAGAAATTGCTCCTGGCAGGCACAGGGGACCATATGGGGCGCCGGGATTCGAACCGATGACCTCCTGCATGAAAGGCAAACGCCTTACCTCCATGCTATCTCTCCGGGAATACCCAACTTTTATGTTGTTCATTCAAGCTACCCAACATGCTCCCCACCCCTGGGATCAAGACACAGCTTCCTGCTGCCCCTAGGATCCTTACTTGAGGGCTGGCACCAGAACCACAAACCCAGGTTCTTTATTTTCTTCATTTTATGTTCTACCCTCAAGTAGCCCTGGAAAGTCTGTAGTCTGTGGTTCCACCTTTCTGGACAGTTTGGTGGTATGTAGACAAAGATAGAAGATAACATGGGCCAGGCTTGGTGAAAAGGACAAAGACCTGGTGCGTTAGTGGATTCCGGGTTGACCATTCAGCCACCCAGTAGCTCACAGTGGGTTTAGGTGTAACGAGAGACCCAACTTCCCAGTCCTAGCTTGGAGTGAGGAGTGCTGTGTGGTACAGGGTAGAAACCAGAGAAATGCTGCTCTCAATGTTAATATAAACCCCCAAGTCTCACCCCCTCTGTGTTCACTTTGTCAGTTAAGGATCTCTGACCCCAACCTCCTCATACAGTAGAATCACACATAGAAGAGATTTCTCTCTATTCTGCATCACAGCAGTCACTGGAGAGTTCCACCAAATTCCATTAAATTCTGGTACACCACTCCATTAGTAGCCATGAGAACACTGTGGTACTTAGGGTAAATCCTCAGTCCCCTGCTAACACCTTCCATTACATCTGCCTAATCACCGGGCTTCGCAGTAGCCTGGTGGGACTTGCACAGGTAATTAGAACTCCAGAGCCTTCCACGGTAATCCAGTAAGGACCTCTTCAATGAGAAAGGATTATGTAGGCCTAATGTCCTGGCACCCACGTGCCTTCTGCAGCTAATTGTTTCCATTAATATCTGGCAGCTCTACAGAATTACATGGAGTTTCCTACATAAGAACAGTTCATGAGTCAACTCTGAACCTGAACGCTGCTTTCATACCACCCCAACATCTCTCTCTCTCTGTCTCTCAATAACTCTCTTACTCAATCACTCTCTTGCTCACTCTCCCTCTCTCATTTTCTTCATCTTCCTGTCCCTCTTCTCTCTGTCTCTCCATTTTCAGCAATCAATATCCCCTGAGACAAAAGAACTTTACATCACTCCCACTTCAGGTCACTTCTGTGAATTCAAAGTAATTTCTTGAGTGATTTTCCAAGGTGACAGGTAGCACTGGGAAATGGCTGTGATTCTTTTAGAGTTCTTTTAGAGAAATCTCCAAGGAGAGGGATGGGACATTGATGACTGCCACCTCTCATCACTTACTTGTGTCCACTCTGAGCAGTGCTTAACATGTTGAGTAGTGCCTTTGCTTTGGGGTTGGCATCTTTATATCATCCCCAGCACAGTGTACCCATGGTTAAATACCCACAAGGTCACTAGCAATTTGTCTTCTACTGGAGTCTGATGTAGAAGTCTTCTGTAGCTGTTTGATGAAACTTCCAAATCCCTTGAAAATGTCTCCATGATAAGTTTTTTTTAGTTTGTTTGTTTTTGGCTTGGGGCCACACCGGCAGCACTCAAGGGTTATTCCTGGCTCTGTGCTCAGAAATCACTCCTGGGAGACCATATGGAATGCCAGGAATCAAACCCGAATCTGCCCCAGATCAGCCACGTGCAAGGCAAACATCCTACTACTATGTTATCACTCTGGCCCTTTATGATATGTTTTTGAATATCTGGATGGCAGTACAAACCTAGAGCCTTGTAGTCCATTTTCTTTCTATTTTGGGGGGTGATAGTGATCAGGGGTTACTCAGTGCTTGGAGGACCATATAGGATGTCAGGAGTGAACTGGGATTCACTGCATGGAAGCAGGCAACTTGCTAGCTGTACCATCATTTCAGTCCTTGTAATCCCATTTCTGTTTTGAGGGTCCCACATCTAGAAGTGCTAAAGGTTTACTCCTGACTCTGCAATCAGGAATCACTACTGGTAGTGCTCGGAGAACCATATGGGATGCTGGAGAATGAATCTGGGTTGGCTGTGTGTAAGGCAAATGCCCTACACAAGCCCTTCCATTTCTTGGAAGAGTATTCGTTGAGACGGTCACTCACACCAGTCTCTGTGACAGGTATATGCATATACACACACAGTCACTTAAAGCCCCTTTTCCCAACCACTATGGAGCTCTAAGCTCACCAGCCTGGCTATCTAGCCCCATCCCCATCTTTCTGCCTCTGTTCTTGTCATTTTTTCTCTGTGTGTTTTCCTACCAGGCAGAAGGAGCAGAACCCCAACCTTTGCAGCACACCCTCAGTAAATGAGGACTTTCCCAGAGCTCTCTTTCCTTTCCACCCCAATTGTTGGCATTCACACATGTCTCAGACAGAACATGAGCAGCTTAGATCTTTGGGAGGTGCCTGAGATGCTGAAAGAATTCTGTTAGAGAGAGAGGGGGGGGGGAGACCTAAATGCTGTATCCATTTCCAGAAATGGCTTGCCCCCTCTTATTTTATTTTGAGCCACACCCATAAATGCTCAGGGGTTACTCCTGGATCCATGCTCAGAAATCACTCCTGGAAAACTTAAGGGACCATATGAGATGCTATGGGTCAAACTCGGGTAGGGTATGTGTTGCAAATCAGCCCCTGAAGAGGTTGACTGATGGAGGGATGGAGGATGAGGTCTTTCCCCTTCAGCTCGGAGCACGAGTCTGCCACCCTGTCTAGCCAATGGTTCTGAGGTCAAACGGCGGGTAAACAGCTCGCAGACAGTCAGGCTTGTGGAAATATTAGCTTTATTCGGTGGACAAGACTGAAGTCCAAAGCCTCAGCATCAGTTTCTGCCAAAAGCCTCTCGCCTTCCATAGACCCTTGTTTTTATCCCCCAGAATCAGGTACCACCCAATGGTGGGATCAGGTACCACCCAATGGTGGAAGCAGAATCAGGTACCACCCTAGGGTGGGGGCAGAATGCCAGGTCACACCCTAGGGTAGGGCACAATCACCAATCAGGGTAGGGTCAGTAACATAATAATTCCCTAAAATATTTACATACACAACAGGTGTGTACAAGGCAACTCTCTCCCTGCTCTGTCACCTCAGAAGATGACCAACTTCTCAGGAGAGTTGTGAGTTCAACAGAAATAGACATCCCAAAATCATCTGTGCTTTCTATGAGGCAGTTGGGGTTCTTGAAATGAATCCACACCTCTCAGTGGCCCCCCAAAGTGGGATCTCCAAGGATCCCCCAGGTTCAGTGTGAGTCACTGACACAGCCTTGACTGGTCTGTATGAATACAAGCAAGTTAGTAGCATGTCTGTCTTGGATGTGGTCCTATCACAGCCATAACTGACTCATGGCCACATAGCTTTTCTCCCCACTATGCTCCCCATGAGACTTGTGCAGAGACCCCAAGTTCCCATGTCTCTGAACACACCCGCAGCTTTCTTGTTCTTGGCCCTCTCAAGATACCACCCTGAACATTTCTTTCTGTAGGAAGGCCATTTCCATATCCTCCCCACGAGATGGCATCTTTGTTAGCATGCCTTGTGAGATGCCCTATGCCAGCCATAGGATTGGCCCAACATCAGGCCCAACCAGTTTTTCTCATCAGTTATCCATTTTTTCTTTTCCCCACTGTGCTCTTAAATCATCTTCTGTTCTTTCCAAGGCAGCACATCTCTGTGCCCAATACTCTGTGGAGATGTATGTAAGGGGGTTGGCACTCAGAGAGGCAGAATGAACCTTGGGAAGGAGCACTGTAAGAACAGACCTTCTGCTGCAGAGGAGCAGGGTGTGATTCTGGCATCCACAAGATATTTTGAAATTCGGGTGCTGTTGGGAAGATTCCTAAGGGGCCTGAGAGGAAGTGTCTGATGGAGAAAGCAGCATGCGTTAGCCAAAATGCCAGGTGTGCTCTGGGCAGAAATGCCAGTCTATCTGATGGTAATGATGACTCTGCTGGCCCAGAGCCCTCATTAGTAATGATCCATGTCTTCAAGTCAGAAAAGGAGAGGAGAAAAGGAAAAAAGAGGGTTCAGTTATCAGGAAGGGGATGAGAAGGAGACCGCTCTTCAAATAGTTTGTAGGCAGGCAAATATATCCAGGAGGACAGAGAAAGAGAATCTCTTTTGTGAGAAGATTTAAGCCACAGACTTTGAATCCTAGATGACTTCAGATCTATACACAGCACCATGCTTCCTCCTTAGGATTCCAATCAACATTTTTTTTTGTTTTATTTTGGGCCACACCTGGCGATGCTCAGGGGTTACTTCTGGCTGTCTGCTGAGAAATAGCTCCTGGCAGGCATGGGGGACCATATGGGACACCGGGATTTGAACCAACCACCTTTGGTCCTGGATTGGCTGATTGCAAGGCAAACGCCGCTGTGCTATCTCTCCGGGCCCCCAATCAACATTTTAAAGTTTACAAGTGATCAGCATGTACATGATTCATTTGCTTTGAAATGACTCAGAGCTATGATATATCCCTAGGTGAAGGCTCTTGGCCTGTGCTCATTTTCTAATCTCTCATTTTTCCCTTTTTATTCAGTTTTCTGATCTCAGTGATCATGAGGTTGACCCAGACCAGTTTTCAACCAAATATGTGGTTCCTGTAGACTGTAGAGAGGTCCAGCAATGGTGTTCACGGGCCCAGAGCAGCATCTCCCAACCTTAGGAGCACAGAGACTCCTAAATCACATGATCTGTGCACATCTCATCAGCAGCCTTGACTGACTGGAGCCACCTCACATTCTGCCTCTCCACCCAACCTGTTGCCTTCTGACCCAATGTTTCAGTGTGGGGAGGAATGGGATGCTGTGTGCTGGGACTCTCCTACCATTATTCCACTCTCCTCCAAGATAGAGGTTGTCTGTGATGGTGCAGGGCTGGGTGTTGCAGCCTCTCTATGGTAAGTTGGCAGAGAGGCACCCCAGGGGCCCAGTGAACAGGGTCTTCTTTGGTACCTTTCTCTCCAACACACCCCCTTAGCAGATGAGCCCCTAATGTTCTTTTAGGTCTCCCCAGACACCTTTTCTCTCCTCTACTCTCTGCTTCTGTTTAGTCTGGTAGGAAATATGTATGAGCTACAATTTTTATAGGTGAGTAAAGGAACTCAAAGGGATTGAGTAACAGCAAGGAGGGAGGTGTGTGACTAGAGTCCTTCACTGGGGTCATGTTCCTGTGATTCTGGCATTAGGCCAAGCTTCTTGGCTGAGTAACTTTCCTCTCCCTCATTCCATTACCTGTATGTTGTCGGGGCGCAGAACTCAACACATGGTGAGGGAGTTGACCTGTGGGTGAAGGCTAATGTCCAATCCTACACTTAGATGGGACGTGAGAACTGGTCTACTGAACTGAGCTTACCATGGTCTTGGGAGGTAGATAAAGTCATGTGGGAGGGGATACTCTGATGAAGGGTGTGATGTTGGAACACTGTATGCATCAAACTCTCAGAATAGCATTGTTAGTCACTGTTCCAAATCATTAAATATCCAACTTAAAAGTAAACAGGATTCTGACAGGATGCTGAGCCCACTTTTTATGTATAAAAGGAACAATCAAAACAAAAGAGGGGGCAAACAGGAGACTTTCTGATTTCACGTTTCAAGTTGATCTCATTTTCTCATGCTTAAGAGGGAGATGCTGTCGAGGAAAGAGGGAGTCAGCCCTGAGTAAGCATGTGACTGAGTTTCCAACAAGGGGACCAAAGTGTCTCAGCCTCAGTGAAAGGAACTGTGTAAAGAATTAACCTCGGTGTTACCAATGTTTCCCCCTTTCTCATTTTTTTTTCCTCTGATGCTGAGGCATCAGAGCTTGGTGGCAGGCACCAACAGGCAAGAGACATGGGATGGTTTGATCAAATGATGAAATATGTTCAACAGATAATGTAAATATGTAAAGTACTTTAATCACTCAAATCCTACTCAATATTTTTTCATTTGCTTCAAGATGTATTCAGTTCTCTGTGATTTACAAAGCACTGAGTGAAGTAACCCAACTAATTTTTAAAACTTAGGCTCTATCTAGTTGTCACAAAGTAGATATCAAAGATTTCTGCAAGGCAGTATGTGACCATTCCATGCTTTAAAAAAATTACTTTAAAAAAATGGGCATCATGATTTATAGAACCATTAATAGCAGTTTTCCAGGCATATGGCATTCCAGCCACCCAGGCTTTATGATGTTTCTTTAAATTCTACATGATCATTCTGTTTTTGTCCTGCTAACTGGTCATTCAACATGATGCCTTGGTTCCATCTATGTAACTGTAAATTACGTTTCTTCTTCTTCTTCTTCTTCTTCTTCTTCTTCTTCTTCTTCTTCTTCTTCTTCTTCTTCTTCTTCTTCTTCTTCTCCTCCTCCTCCTCCTCCTCCTCCTCCTTCTCCTTTTTCTCCTTTTCTTCTTCTCCTCTTCTCCTCCTCTTCCTCTTCTTCTTCTTCTTCTTCTCCTTCCTCTTCTTCTTCTTCTTTCTTCTTCTTCTTTCTTCTTCTTCTTCTTCTTCTTCTTCTTCTTCTTCTTCTTCTTCTTCTTCTTCTTCTTCTTCTTCTTCTTCTTCTTCTTCTTCTTCTTCTTCTTCTTCTTCTTCTTCTTCTTCTTCTTCTTCTTCTTCTTCTTCTTCTTCTTCTTCTTCTTCTTCTTCTTCTTCTTCTTCTTCTTCATGGGGACATACATGGAGGTGTGCATGAGCTTACTTCTGGCTCTGTGTTCAGGAATCACTCCTGGGCAGAGGATCAAATCTGGGTCATCCACCTAGATGGCAAGGGCCCTCTCCACTGTACTCTCACTAGGGCTCTGAGAATTCATCTTTTCTTATAGCCTATTAGTAATTCACTGTGTATTTGCACAAACCTTTTCAACCACTAATTTGTATTGGGCACTCAGGGTATTTCTAGATCTTAACTATTGTGAATAGTTTCTACCACAATGAAACTAAGAGTGCAAATTTCTTTTCCAAATACTATGTTTTGGACTCTTGGAATCACTGGGTCACATGGAAGCTCTATTTTTACTCTTAAAATATCTGCACTGGGGGCTGGAGAGGTGGCGCAAGTGGTAAAGCATCTGCCTTGCACATGCTAGCCTAGGACAGATTGCGGGTCAATCCCTCATGGTCCCATATGATCCTCCAAGCTAGGAGTGATTTTCTGAGCACATAGCCAGGAGTAACCCCTGAGTGTCACCAGATGTGACCCAAAACCCAAACCAAACCAAACCAAACCAAAAAACACAACTATCTACACTATGTTCCATAGAGGTTAAGCTACAAATCATGCCCCTGACAGTGAATGAAGGAACTTTTTCTGCTGCATTCCCACAAACCCCTGTTCTCTTTTCAGTTCTCAAGGGTTGCTTCTTGCTATGCTCAGTGGATTTAAATGGGGGCTCCTGCATATATAAACATATGCTCCAATCCTTGGAGCTAGCTCCCTAATCTTAAAGTTTAAGAACTAAAACTACCCACCCCCTAAATAATGTGAAACTTATTTTTATTAATTACTTATTTAAAGACCTTGGATACATAGTTATTATACAGTTATCCCGCAGATACAAAGATACTCATGAATGAGATTTTGTCCTACAATGTCCAACATCCTTCATCAGTCCACATTTCCTGTCTCAATGTCCCTAGTTTCCCTCCAGCCCTCCTCCCTGTCTGCCTATGAAGTAGTTTTCTTTTCTTTTCCCTCCCCTTTCCTTTCCTTCCCCTTCCCTTCCTTCCCTTTACCTCCCTCCCCTCCCCTCCCCTTCCATCTCTTCCCCTTTCATTTCCCTCCCTTTCCTTCCCATTTTCTCCCCTCCTTTCCCCTTCCTTCCCCCCTTTCCCATCCCTCCCCTCCCTTTCCTTCTCTTTCCCTCTCCTTTTCTTCCCTTCCCCTCCCCTTCCTTCCTTCCCTTCCCATCTCTTTCCCTTTCTCTCCCCTCCCTTTCCCTCTCCTCTCCTTTCTTTCCATCCCCTTCCTTTTCCCTCCCTTTCCCTTTCCCCGACCCTCTCCTTCTCTTCCTTCCCCTCCCCGCTTTCCCTTCCTTCCCCTCCCCTTTTCCTCCTTTTCTTTTCTGTTCCCTCCCCCCTCTTTCCCTTCCCTTCCTTTTTCTTCCCCCCTCTTCCCCTTCCCTTCCCTTTTCTCTCACTTCATTTCTTTCCTCTCATTTTAGATACTGTGGCTTACAATATTGCTAGTGAGGGAAACTCAGTGAAACTTTTACCCAACTTCAGTCATTCATCAGTCTTGCTGCCTAAAAATAAGTGTAAACTTCAGTAGCTTGACACTAACACATTTTCACCTGGATGTGGGAGTCTGGATGTCCAAATTCTTCTCGGCCTCTCCCAGCTCATTGCCATCAGAACTTGGCACTTTGCCCATGGGGCAGAGGGCTGAGAAGTTTTGCCCTCCAGACTTATTTGTGAATATTTGCTTGTGAATATTAAGTGCTTCTCAGATACACATTAGCATGTGTTCCTATGGGGATGTCACTATTTTTTCACCCAAAGGAAGTTCTTTAATAAAAAGCAGCAAACAAAAGAAGGGCAAGGATATCTCCCTTAAGTGAACCCCAATTGCTGACTTTCCCATGTCTTTATCTCATCATTGCTAACGTAGCTATTCATTTGGACAACCGGAGTTTTATGAAACAATCAATCCAGGGTCACTTTTTGAGGTGCTCAAGTTTTTATCTGCTTGATTTGTCCTTATTACAAACTCTGGCCCTTGGAGGAATGTGTGCTTGGGGATACACAGCAGTCCGTGAGGCAGCTTTATAGATTCAGAGGAACAAAAGGTGGACTGGTTCTCTGAGAGATACTGAGCATCTGCCAGTCTCACAGAAATTTCCTTTATCAGTAACATCACGGCTGTTAGGATTGAGCCATGCAGGCCTGCTTGCTGCGTAAGAGATAGACTCAGGGTGGTCGAAAGGGACAGGACCTTCTTGGCCTTCCCTTTGAAGTAAATCCATCAGGGTTCTGGGTGAACTGCACATTCTAACAGCCTGTGAAATAAGAGAGTCCCTACTAAGACCTTCCCATCAATCACTAGAATTATGGGTATTGAACCATACTTGAATGCTTGTGTATCTCCCAGTTCAGCCTTGCATGGGAAAGCAGCCATGCTTCCTTTTGGGGCATTCTCTCCTCTGCAGCATGTTCCTCTCTGGCCCTGTGCTGTGACACTGCATCACCTGTTCTTTCTGAAGGAGATAGAAGGATTAGGGCTTTCTTGTCCTGGTATGCTGAGCATGTCCCTTCTGGAGATGACAGGCCCTGAGGAATTGACCATCTGCAGGATTCCTCCATCTGCCCAGCAGGAGTTACTCTGCCCCTTTGCCTACTTTACTTTAGCAGCAGAAAGTAGGGACCCAAGCCAGAGGAAATTGCATGAGTGGCCACCCCTGGTTTTGTGGATTAGATGCCCCCCACATTGTCCATAGCACCCCCCATTCACTCTGGCTCCCTGGCCCCTTCCTTCTCCCCTTGAGTTCAAGGTGGGGGGGGGGGGCTTGACCCAGCAGAGTCTGTGCAGCTCAGCTTCAAGAATAAGGGACAGGGGAGGCAGAAAATACCACAAGGATATTCAGAATGAAGGAGCCAGTTTTGCAGACACAGTTGATGGGAGAGGTGAACAAAAATAAGAGGCAACCAAAAGAATTTCCTTTTAAGGAAAAATAGTGCCATCCCCATAGGAACACACCAATTTAGACGCTAATGTGTGGCTGAGAAGCACTTAATATTCACAACCAAATAAAATAAGAAACTGGTCATTTGGGACATTGGTGATGGGAATGTTGCACTGGTGAAGGGGGGTTGTTCTTTACATGATTGAAACCCAACTACAATCATATTTGTAATCAAGATGTTTAAAGATATTTTTAAAAAAAGGAAACAGAAAATGGTCAGCTAACAAGAACTTACTAAGCCTTCTGCCACATCATGACTTCATGATCTCATAGCAGACACAATCTTCTTTACAAATTTGCTTGTCACTGTACTTCTATTTTTTCCTTTCTCTTCCTTCTTTTATTCCCTCTGTTATATTTTAAATAATTTTGCTCTCACTTACCTGAAAACAAATGCATTATTATCAACTTATGTCAACTCTATGATACATGCTCTTTAAATAAAGTTGAAAATATTTAAGAAAAAGAATGGAACTCAGTTTTATTTCCATGGTTCTAACACAGCAGGAGGTGGCCTCCTCCCCTTTGACAAACCATTTACCCACTGCTGGTCCCATCTGTGTGTCTGTCGCATCATTGCCATTTCAACTGGTCCTGTAGACTCAAACTCCTGTCCCAGCTGTGTCCGTTAGGGACATTTGAAGAAAGGAGAGTGTGATTTGTGTTAATGGCACTTGAGGGTCACTTGGCAAAGCTGCCTACATGTGGATGGTGATTTCATCCTCAGAGGAAGTGGCCTTCCAGGGGACTCTGGGCTGGGGCTCTGGAGCTCCAGCTCAAGATGATCCATGATCCAAGAAATCAGTCAGTTCTCAGAGAAAGAAACAGAAGGAAAGTGTAGTGAGACCTATGGGCCCAGGCAATCTCTAAGCAAGCACCCCTGAAATCTGTGGGCTGAGCCAGTCTCTTTGCAGGCACCTCAGAGCCAGCTCTATTGGGGCACAGCTTTGCTCTTGGTGAGAGGCCCACAAGACCTTCCTTCGGTCCTCAGAATTCTGAAGAGCAAACAGAGCTTCTAAAAACTGCGCCGAAACTCTGACGCATCTCTGAGTCCACCTGGTGCTATTTTTACCCCGAGTAAATGCCATTGCCATTCTGAGAGTCATCTGAGATGCCTTTATTCCTGAACCTCAGTCCTGGAGGGTCCCCCAGTAAGAACCTATGTTTATACAGGGGAATGTTGACGGAGCCTCGGGCCACCTGCCAGGCCTTCGACATGAAGTCAGTGCTCTCATTCCAGCTGCAGGCCACTTGCCTTCTGCGAATCAGTAAGGAGAATATTTCATAGGAAAGGGAAGCACTGAGGGCGGGATGACTTTCTGCCCCTGCAATGCACAGAGTATTGGAACATCCAAAGATTGGAGCTTAAGGGTTCCTCACTTTGATGGCAGGGGGCCTGGCATCTTGCTGAATTTTCCCTTTGACCCTAGAACAAGGAATAAACAGGTTGCCTGTTATGGAAGTATAAGTGCCACTGTAAGAATTAAGATCAGTTCATCTAAGACCTATGACCAACCCCTTCACGTCCTCACCTACTCAAAATCACGGGTGCCCCATGCATGAAAGTGCCATATTCCAGTACACCTCTGTCTACCTCTGGTGAGGCCAGTGGTGCCCAGCCCCACTGTAGCATCTGCCATCTGCAAACCCATAAATTATTTAGCTGCTGCTGTCTTTGTAGACAATTGATTCCTTTCTTCATCTGGTACCGAGCAGCAGTGTCCTCCTCCTTATTTGTCCTAAGTCTGCTCCCTTCAATCAATCTCGGACCTGGAGGAGTCACCCGAGCCTGCCCAAGAGCCAAGATATTGAAATGTCTCTGTTAGGCAGAATGTTGACTCCCCCGAACACTTATCCCCAACACCAGGCTCATGAGAGCTGGGGTCTGTGGGAGAAAAGTTTCTCAGTTGATACTGTTATTTCAGTTGGTAGGAGCTTCAGGTCTCCTGATTTTTCAGTTTTGGCAGGGAGCCTGTTACAGAGAAGTTCAGCCTGCAGCTCTCTGATGCTATGTGTGGGTGAGGCATGCTCTTGGCATGCATACTTAGCGCAGTTGCAGCCTTGCCTGGGAAGGGAAATGGTACCCAAGCAGAGCTCCAAAGTAGGCTGTGGCTATGGAGGGATGTGCTTTACACTGTATCCCACTCATACTGCAAGGCAGCCCTGTCTCTCTCCCCCCGCCCTGCTACCCAGGCTCTATACCTAGACCCTGGGGCCCTTCTACAAGTGCGGTGGGCTTGTAGATTCTTTAGAGGATCCTCCCCACTCACATGCAGGAGCAGTTGGCTCCTTCCACCTCCACACCTGTGTGTCTTACATTTGGATGTTTCCCTGTCATGGGGTCATGGAACACTCTTGTATCATTCTGGTTCTGCATGAAAGCACAGCAGTATCCCTCAGGGTTCCCCTCTACGGCTGTATTAAGGGGACCTGACAAAGGGGGTGCCTTCAGGAGTGCTGTCTTCCTTGGGAGCAGCAAATGGCCTCCTACCTGCTATAGTTGCCCCCACTAGTGGCCCTAAGAGTAAGGCATTGCCATCACCTCTGCTCTCCTCTGAGCTGTGAGATCCACAGCCCTTGATAGAGCAGCTAGGCCAAGTACATGCAGAATGGATGACTGAAGGGTGCCCCCACCCATTTCATCTGTGTCCCCTGAGGTGAGGGATGGGGATGTTTCACAGGAACAGAGGGGAGGCTGAGCCCAGAGAAGAGGGAGGGGGCAAGGCCCAGATCAATGAGAACATGTGCCTCAGTTTCCTGGTTACTTGAACTTAGTATGGGGTAGGGGCTTTGACTCATTCCCTGTGGGCCATGTGCAGGTCTCTGCTCACAAGGAGACAGTCTGCACTTTCATCTCAGGCCTCACCTGAGGCAAAAACATGGCGGCTGGGTTTCCAGGGAAGGGTTCACCCTCACAGTGGTGCCTGAGAACAGGTCCAGGAAGGCAGAGCCAGTAGCAGCACAGGGGGCCAGTGGGGCATGAAAGCATTCCAGTCAGAACTGTACTCCAGAAAGTGAGTGTCAGAGCTCTTCTGGGGAGGTGGGCCTGGCTCCAGCTGCACCTGCTCTGAGAGGCCTGGAGGCAAGGACACATGCTGTGTGCATGGATTATGGCCATGGAAGGGCCCACCCCTAAGATGGAATCTATGTCAGATAGGTGCATTATATGAGTGTCATTGAGTGTGAGTCTTATCTGTTTCAGATGAGTGAATGTATCTTTGTGGTATGAATGAATTATATGTGATTATATGTGTGATTGTGTGTGTCAGAATGGTATAGGTTGATGTGCATATGTATCTGTGGATATGAGTAAATGTGTATTGGTGTGTGTGTTTTATGGTATTTGTGTGTGACAGATGTGAATATATGTGTTGAGTATTGGAGTATGGCACAAGTGTACACTCAGTAAATTATGGGTGGGAGGTATGGGTTTATGTAGATGTGCATGTTGAATGTATGTGTTGAGTATGTTGCATGTGGGAGGTTTGTTGCAGGGTATATGTGGATATAGAGTACTATTTGTTGTAGGTGTAAATGTGGCATATATGTGGATATAGAGTGCTATTTATTGTATGTGTGTTGTGTGTGTGTTGTGAGTGGTGGTATTTGTACATGCATGGTAGACAAGTATTGACTGTGAGTGTATATGCTGGGTTGTTGTATATGGAAGTATTGCTTCTATATAAGCTGTTGCTTGTATGTAGATGTGTGTTGAGTGTGGATGTATACATGTTGGTTTGTTGTGTGGGGGAGGTATGTGTGTATATGTAGCGTTTGGCTGTGTGTGTTGGTATGTTGTATGTGGGAGTATATGTGTGCAGATGTGTTGAGTATATTGTACGTGGCTAAGTGAGTGTGGAAGTAGATGTTTGTGTTTGAGTGAATGTGAGTATGTGTGTATATGTGTGAATGTGTGATGCGAACATTCTGGGGATCCCTGTTCCAGCAGATGCTTCTCAGCAGATACCACTAAAAGCATGGTCAGCTCTGGCTGGTTAATTCGGCCATGAACCTTATAAATCCTCCCAGCCTAACTGTTCTGGTGCAGTTGGGTTGGGGCAGTGGGGCCTCAGATAGAGATAGAAACAGGGAACTAAAGCAGACATTTTAGAAGTACAGATTAGGATTATCCCAAAAAGACCTATGTTTGAGTCATTTGGGACAGAATCGTCCACCCCACCTCCACTAGTGACACCTCTTCTGGGAGAAGTGTGGCCCTCTCACTCTCAGACCTCAGGGATGGTTTGTTCTTGATCACTGCATGTTCAGAAACCAGTCACTGTTGCCAAAGTTTTCATGACCCCTCCCATTAGTTCCATGATAGTCAGGGTGTTTTGGACCCTGAGTGTAAGCTCCAAACAAGGTATTTCTGGGCTTATGGTATCATGGCCGATGTGCTACCACCATCTCCCCCAGTTTTCTAGAGAATCTGAAGAAATGCCATTCTTGTCTGTTGGCCTGTGTGCTGGGGAGAAGGAATGCTGAGGGTCTTAGCTGGGGACTAGATAAGATTCTAGCTGACTGGAACTTACTCTGTAAAGGTTTGCATTCTGATTTGACCTAAAAGTGACTCTGGAACAGAAGCTTAAATTTCCTCTGCACCTCGCAGGTGCAAATGAGGTAGATACAGGCAAATCAGGCACACTCTGGGTCTGATGTCTACGTTTTAGGCTTTAACAGCCAGATTCTTTCTTTGCTGCACATCCTCAGTGGGCTCAGAGGCACGTTTGCTTTCATGTGTCCCTTCAATTAAAAGCAACCGCAACAACGTGCACTTGAAAATGATAAATCCTCCAGAATCTAAGGCTTCCTGGCTGTGACTCGAACGCTGTGCGCAGAACCTTTGTTTTAAGTCTTAAGTGTGATTAGTGGCTGATGAGACGTGGGGGAGAAAGATTCCTATCAGAGAAACAAGTCAAAAGACAGCGGGGAGGGAATGCTGAACTGCAGAGGAAACTGCACATAGTCAAAAACAGAGCCCACGTGGGATCTAAAGCCCCAGGTGAAGCAGCGTGGTGCTCAGGGACCATGGGTTTGGTTAGCTGTGCCTGACCGAGCCTAAGTGGATCCAAAGTAGACAGACCCCTGTTGCTTGTCTGGAAGCCAGATCTGCCATCTGAGGTGTCCCAGTCTACTTCACACACAAGTACTCCCCAAGCCATGAAACCTTCTGTGTCAATCCTCCCTGCAAGGTGGGACCTTCATGGACCTTCTCAGCACTGTTCTGTTTGCTGGCTCAGTTGATTTGAGGAGGAACAACACCCGCAAGTGCTCAGGATTTACTCCTGTCTCTGTGCTCAGGGATCACTCCTGACAAAGATCAAAGGACCCTGTGTGGCACCTGGGATCAAAACCATGTGCAAGTTAGTGGGAGAATGCAGTAAGAGCAGAGAAGGTACCATTATGACAATGAGAGCTGGAAATAAAATCACTCTGGATAATAACTGGGTGCTGAAAGGAGGTGCTATGTACAGTATACTGTGTTGTGCACGAGAGAGGAAAAAGGAGGAGGAGAGAAGGAGGAAGAGAAGGATGGAGGAAGAGGAGGAGGAAGTACCAGAGGCAGACAGGAGGAGGGTGGGAGGGAAACTGGAGACACTGGTGGTGGTGGGAAATGTGCACTGGTGAAGGGTGTTGAACATTGTGTGACTGAAACAACATTGTGTCTGTGGAAAAAAAATCTTATAATCATGGTGTTAAAATAGTCATTAAAAAAAACAACTAACAAAACAGAAACAACCATGTGCAAGCCCAGCTTCCTCCTCCTTGTGTTAATCTCTTGGGCACAGGTCACTTAAGTTGATTACTGTTGCCAGTATTCAGAGGTTACTTCTGACTCTGTACTCAGGAATCACTCCTGGTATTGCTTGGGGGACCATATGCAAGCCAGGGATCAAACCTGGGCTGGCCACAAGCAAGGCAAATGCCCTAACTGCTATATTATTGCTCAACCATTGAAATATTCCTTCTAATCAAAGCTCTTTACTTTTTAGTGGTGCAAAGCGGGGTAACCGAGTCACCACCAGTTTTGCTCAGGGCTTACGCCTGACTCTACTCGGGGATCACTTCTAGCACTGCTCAGGGATCCCTGTGCCATGACTGGGATCCAGCCTGGGTCAGCTGCGTGCAAGACAAGCGCCTTCCTTGCTATATTTTCTAGCCCACAAGTTCTTCTCATTTTTCACACACACACAAAAATAAAGTTTATATTCTTTCTCCTAAAAAAGTGCCAGCCTATTCTTCACTGACAAATAATGATAAGAAACAGATGAACCACAAATAAGCAAACCCAGAAATATGGCTAATCCCTCCAGGAAGGAAAGGTCACTGGACATTTTGAGATATTTTCCAAGTTAAGGAAGATAAAGGTTAAGGAGACAACAGACAACAGACTATTGCGTCTCCTAGCCCTGCAGTGCTCTGCTTCCAATCATCCTCGACTTCTGCTCCCTGTTATACTAGACCCGTGTTACCATGAGCAACCTCCTAATCTCACAGGGCAGCAATTTCCAACTCCAGCAAGGCAAAGCCATACAACTATCTAATGAGTGTGTTTTCATCATCAGGGCCTGACAATGTGAACTGAGTAGTCAGGCAGCTGCTTCTAAGCTGGGCATAAAGGCCTTCAGCCCTATTTAAGGCAAGAGCTGTGTCTAAGGGGTTCTGCTGAGGAATCCAGAGATTTAGGCTGGGCATGAGAAAGGTCATGCTTAAAAGACATGTGGACAGTTGGAAATTTCTTCTGAGACCTTCCCAGACCTGCAAACACCAATGGCAAAGATGAAGACAACCAAAATGTGCCTCTGGAGTCAGAGCCCCAAACAAACGGTGCTTGCATTAGGTTTCTATTCCAAAGAACAGCACAGCTGCTCACTTGTCTGCTGGCTTCCTCCTGCATTCACATCTATGTGTTTGTTTCTCAGAGCAGCATGTCTTAGCTCTGAGGCCAGTGTAAAGTTTCCTTTTATTTTCTCTTCTCTGAGTAGAGTTGTTACATGTCTTAGTTTTTTTAATTTTTTTAATGTGGACTTACCTGTCCTTGGAAAGGTCTTGGGTGATGTCTGGGGGCCCCTTCTTCATTGTCTTCGGTGCCAGTGAAGTCTGAGCCTAGCCTCTGTTGCTGGTTGTTGCTGGCCCCTTGTGGCTAACATAAGAGGTCAGTGTATCTCAGTTCTGATCCATTATTCCACAAGCAGAGCTGCTGTCCTCAATCCAGAGAGTGCATGAGATAGTTGATGAGAGTATTCTAGGTGTCCTACGGATGGTGGGGCACATGGAGAGAACAGGGAGATCCAGGTGGTCTGGAGAGTCAGAAAAAGGGCAGAATTTTGAATCTTCTCAGGAAGACGTGGCATTCATCTGAGTTGTCTCTCTTATCTCTTTGATCCACATGGAAGTGAATGTAAGAAAGACCAGATTTGCATTTAAAATGAAGACAGCCGCTAGCCTTAGGACCACAAAAGGGTGATGTGTATAGGGAATGCTAAAGTCAGCACCGTTGGAACATGTTTGCAGTCTGAATAAATACAGTTTAGAAATGTCATACAATGGGTTTCAAGTCTTGATAGAAAGATGCTGCAGATACTATTCAAATAGTATTAAGAGTTGATATTGCAAGATTAATATAAAGATAAAATATTAATACCTAACCCACTTTCCTCTCCCAATCTTCCCATTCATCCTGTTGTGATTTTAGAAGTCTGTTAGCTGATGGTGTCACTACCAACAGTGACTGCACTGTCTGTCACATGAAAACTTTGTCTGAGACTTATGTTTTAAATAATCTAACAGAAGTTTCCCTCACATTACATGTCTCTTCTCCATTAATTCTCCTTTCTACCAACCTAAGTTAGCCATCATCCAAATTTAGATGGAACTCATGCTCTTCAGAAAGTTCAAGTTGACCCCTTTCCTTTCTATGTTTGGTGATTCCTCTGTTGCTAGAAACTCAATGTGTCTAGCATAGATTTATATGTGATATTGCTTACTATATAGAATATATTACACATATACTTGGAAGAGATAGAAAGAGGCAATATATATATAACAAGGCAATTCCTTGTTCTGTATCATTTTTTAAAAGTATCCTAAATATAGTTCTGGATTGGTGTTTTTTTTTAACTTTTTAATTACATTTAATAATTTTTTTAATTATCTTGTTTTTCTTTTAGGCAATGTCATGAGATTGATAAATATTCTTTAAATATTCTTTCTCTTTTTTTTTGGTTTTGGGGCCACACCTGGTGATGCTCAGGATTTATTCCTGGCTCTGCACTCAGAAATCGCTCTTGACTTGGGAGACTATATGGGATGCCAGGGGATCGACCTGTGGTCCATCCTAGGTCAGCATGTGCAAAGCAAATGCCCGATCACTTGCACCACCGCTCCAGCCCCTAAATATTCTCTCTGTCTCTTTTTTTTTTTTCTTTTTCTCTTTTTCTAAGAGACAGGGTCTCTCTATGTTGCCCAGGCTGGAGTGCAGTGGCTATTCACAGGCACAATCCTACCACTGATCAGCACGGGAGCTTTGACTTCTTCGTTTCTGACCTGGACCAGTTCGTCCCTCCTTAGGCAACCTGGTGGTCCCCCGCTCCCGGGGGTGGGGGGAGGTCACCATATTGATGCTGAACTTAGTGCGGACACCAGATTGGCATAGCGCACTGCAGCCCAGAACTCCTGGACTCAAGCTATCCTCCAGCCTCAGCCTCCAGAGTAGCTGGGACTGCAGGTGCTGCCACCACGCCCGGCATCCTCTCTCTTTTTAACTGTATAAAATAGATACTACCGTAGGGGAGAGAGAAAAAAGAGAGAGATGTCTGAAGCCTCATCCCCCTCCCACAGTAACTTAATCTTATCTGCAAGACCCCGCCCATTTCCTGGGAGGGGTCTTAGAAAGGGTAGATAAGGCTTTGACCAGAGAGGATTAGGGCTTTTGTCCCTTTTGCCAGCATGGAGAAGTAGCAGGAGGAAAGATGGCTGAGGGAAAGGCACACTGCAGGGCTGAATGTTTAAATAGGTTTATGATATAGGCCACACATGTGGGCCAGGGCAATAAAGATGTTATCTCTCTGGAAGCCTGTGTGTAAGACTTCTTCCCGCCGCTCTCATGAACCTGGGACCCCCCCGCAGAAAGGGGGTCACGGAGCCACGTGGTTGGGGCCAAAGAACAAAGGCCTCCATCCACCATCCAAAGCCAATCCTAAAAGCTGATTTGCAACAGATGTCTGTAGTAATAAGTAGCAAAAATATATCCCATTTCTTGCTGTTTCATGAGCATAGAGCCAGATAGACAGCAACTTGCACTGGTTTATTGGTAGACCTACCTAAAAGTGCAATATGGTAAGTCATAATAGCAGCTTAGACATGGCATAGTTTCAGGAGGTTTAAATTCTTGGATGATGACCTTCACATACTCTAGACACACATGCATCCTGGCGAGCTTTGATGCATTTTCAGTCTAAATAGATTTGTCCAGTCAGAGGCGCAATTCTCCTGTCACTGTTCTGGAAAACTGGCTTGGCTAACAACTCAAAGTTCATTATGTTTCACAGGTACCCATAAATACAAGGTTCAGAGACACCAACCTAATCTTGAGAAGAGCCATGACCAAAATGGCACGGATGTCAGTTTCGTTTTTCAAAGCAGACACCTATAGACTTGAGTGTGGAGATGCAGTGGCTAGTCTGGGAGGTTGGCTACAAGGAACCCAAGGGCTCTAGGCTTACTCTCTCTGAAGTGGGCCTCTCCCCAATACCCACAAGAGTTTTGGGATTCTTTTAACCATCAAGGTAGGCGTTGGGGCAAGATACATTTTCTACTGTAGTTTTGCTTGGGGGGCCCTAATGTCTGAAGGTCATTTTCTCCACTGTAATTGCTAGGAAAAGAACTCCCTGGATAAATTGTCTGTCTTAGGAGGGAAATTGGACCAGTCCTTCATTTGAAGGACCTGATAAAGATCACCATATTGGTGGTACAAAATCTAATGGCTTTGTATTAAGAGCACTTCATTTCTTTGTATTAAGAGCACTTTATTTCTATTAAGATGACTTTCCAGAATTAACTTTATTATGTTCTGGCTTTTAAAAGGTGAAATATAAATAAATTTTATAACTTATCCAACTGGAGAAAAACAGAAATGTCCTTCTGTTTAAAGTTGAGTAGAGTCATTTAGGTTTCTTTTTGTTCAGTGCATGGGCTATTATGTCTTTTCTTTCTTTCTTGAAGCAGATTTGATTGGAATCATCCCAAAATGTGTCTTTTGTTGTAAAAGATAGGCAATATGGCATTCTAAACTGCTTGCACTTAATCACAGGAACCCTTTAGTTGGGCCACCCTGAAAATTAATTGAAATTTCATCACTTTATGAGTCATTGACAGCTTCGAAAGGATGGTGATTTTACTCACATGAAATAATTTTGGGATGCTTACTTTCCTACAAAGCTCTATGTATTTATATTATGCATTATCCTAAAAAAAGTTTGAAATTTTGATAGAGAAATTTTCTTCATTTTTAAATTTGCTCTTAGTTGAATCCCTTGTAGAATTCCTGTAAAGGGTTTAATACTTGATACTCATCTAAGGTGATTTTAGAAGAAATTGTGACATTTAATAAAAACAGAAAATCTGATACAATATATTTTTAAAAGTAATGAAGGAAATATTTTATTTCCCCAGCAAATTTTATGGTCTCTGTTCTTTATTTCAAATTATTGAGTCTTGTGATTGAATACTTCTCAAAGCTGTTCTAATCATTAAATGAAACATTACATTGATTCAAATTAAAAATGTAATGCTATAACTATCAAAATTATTTCAAAGGCTTATTTTTTTTTACATTTTTTTTTTGGTTTTTGGGCCACACCCGTTTGACGCTCAGGGGTTACTCCTGGCTATGTGCTCAGAAATCGCTCCTGGCTTGGGGGGACCATATGGGACGCCGGGGGATCGAACCGCGGTCCGTTCCTTGGCTAGCGCTTGTAAGGCAGACACCTTACCTCTAGCGCCACCTTCCCGGCCCCTCAAAGGCTTATTTTTTTTAAAAAAGGACTAAATGAGGGAGATTTTGAGGGACAGTCTTACAGTCCAGAAATAGCGCTTTCATAAAACTTAAATCATACAATTTTCTATTATTTTTTTCTTTTTTTAGTTCTAAAAATACAACAAACCTGACCTTGGGACAGAAATAAAATGGAAGAGGCATAGTTTGTGATATCCTGATTATAATTTATTATAAGTTATATATAATTTCACACAAAAATGTCATAACACCAAAATGGAATTAGAAACAAACATCTCTTAAGCTCTGCCATCAGATACAGTCATTTGAAAAAGGGTACTGTTGTCATTATAAGATTTTTTTCTGAAACATAACTTGTGTAACTCTATGAGCATTGTCACACGCTGTTCCTGTCACTGAATATTCTGTACTGAATGACCATTGAGACCACTTAAACAGACAACTGTGCACCACAGACTTATGACACAGGTCCAACTCACCGAATATGTTTTTGCAAATTACTAAATATTCTGTACTGAATCTTCTTCATAAATGATTAGCAAGAACTGAATTGGCAGCCAGAACAATTTTTACTACAAACACTAAGCACAGTTCTAGGAACTTTGAAAATATTGTGTCATCAACTGCAAACAAGATATTCTCAGAGTGGTACATAGCTACTCTGCCATTTTCTATTTTTAGTACTTAGGGTACTTTTCAACTTCCAGAGATGAACCTTGCTTTTTAAAGGAGAGCTTCTAATCTGTGAATATCAGGAAGAATGCTCTTCAATTGGGTTCAAAAGTCTCAGCCAGTGACAAAAATCTGCACTTAAAAAAAAAGAAGAAGATTTTTATTTTGTAGAATTATTAGATCGCTCAAATGAGCATTTGTTAAGGCATAGGGATAAAATACCTTCATTTATATCTAGAGCTACCTAAATATAGGTAGGTATATGCCTATTGTCTATATTAAATATCTCCTATAATGTTTCAGTGAGTGATAGATACTCAGAAAACAGTGAATCTTTTCTACTAATTATGCCCAATTACTGCTGTTCAAAGTGTGACATTTTAAAACACCTGTTTGGTGTATTTGCTATGTTAAAAATGTAAAAATAACACTTTGATGTAATGCATCTATGAACTATCCATATGCCTGGCTGTCCATATGGTGCCATAAATTTTTTAAAGCTTATCTTTCCCATTGGAGCAAGATTTCTTATTAACTCCCAAGAGGTTCCTATTACTGACTTATTCTCTCACATGACCATTCTATCATCTCCTTAAAACAAGATTAAGATATATACTATTGATTGAACAGCAGAGACCCCTTCAGAATTTATCTCTGTCTTTCTCTTAGGACCACACAGATTTATTAACCCAAACCACTTGCCATTTTATTGCTAACGGGAAGAAGGACAAATGGAAAGTTACCACTTTCATAGTAGTTATTTTTTAAGTAGATGGCACAGTACCTTCCTGGAAATGAACCATACTGTTTAAGTCAGTGTGTTTTAGACCTAAACTATTTCTTTTTGAAAGCTGAAAACATATCTATAAGACTGTCAAGTTAACATGGTGAGAATGTTTATGAGAAATAAGTGGTAACTGGGGTTTTGAAAATGGAAATGTTCACCAACTTTTCAATAGTGTTTCTTTTAAAATGTGGTGCTTGTGGTTTTCCTCTTATTGTGAAGTATTATTTAAAAACATCCTTTGTCTGGTAAATTTAAATATTTATTTCATGTATAAGAACAGAATACATGAGCCATTAGACTAGACCAAAATGCTCTTTTTCTTGTTTGGTATCTTTATGTGTTGATTTTTTTTCCCCCTCTGATATTTCAAGCCCCAGAACTGATAAATAAACTACCATGGCTAAAAATCAAAACGCAAAAGATAACTTAATCAAATTTCCCTGTGCATCAGAAAACCATTTTGAAAGGAGTTAACCAAAATGTAATGGGACTGTGGACATGAACATCTGACTTTTGGTCAATGCAGTAACCCTGAGCTCAAAAAGGTGATTCCTGGGCTAGTTCTGAAACAAGAATGGAATGAATCCTCCTGAGGTGAAAGGATGCAAAGGTACAGAGAATTCTATTGGTCTAAACACAGGAAACTAGGAACATTACATCAAGTAGAGAGGAATTAGGCATGATGTTGAGTAATAACCAGAGGAATTGCTAATCTTATTCCCTCAGCCTTGAGATAGCTTCCAGATGTTCTTTAGAGAAGGAATTGAAGCAAACAGACAGACTAGTTGTGGGATCTCAGGTGTGCTTTCGAGAGATACCCCTGCTTGTCAGACCTCCAAGAGAGGAATTCCACCTGCACAAGGACTAAAGGGGGTTCTGAGACTCTCCACCCAACTTTCTCACCTGCCATTCCCTCTAGTAAAAGTTAGGTGGTTAGGTGACAAAACAATGACAGCATATTTTCATCTAATCATAGTCATAAGTCCCAAATAGCAAACTTCTTGGGAAAGATGAATGCCCAAACTTTTCCATTCATTCAGCAAATAGTTTTAGGGGAGCCTCTGCTGCATGCCAAGTATTGAAGGTGGGGAGGGGGAGCTGGGTAGATCAGTGGACAAAACAAACATGCCCCTGACTGCTGTAGTGTATGTATATTAGCACAGATGGGGACAGAGCAAACAAATTAAATGCATGACCTCTTAGAATGTCATTTTCCAAAGAAAAAAGTAAAAATTGTAATGATTGGAAGCATAATTTTAGATTGATGGACCAAGAAAAGTGGCAGTTGAGGCTAAAGCGATAGTACAGCTGGTAGGAATTTGCCTTGAATGCTGCCGACCCAGGTTCAGTCCCAGGCATTCCGTATGATCCCCCAAAACCATATGATTTCTGAAATAATAAGAAATCACTTCTGTCAGGAGTGATTTCTGAGTGCAGAGCCTGGAGTAACCCCTGAGCACTGCCACATAGCCTACAAAAAAAACAAACAAACAAAAAGTAGCACAATTATTCCTAGTTAACTATTGTAGTTACTTCAATTAACCAAGTAATTCCTTTTAGTAGCATTAACCAAGTTAATTATCATAGTAGTCTTCCCTCTCCTTTAACTTGTCTTGTTATATGCAGTTGATCAAAGTATATTCCCACTGGCAACCGTTAGAAGATTCCAAATGACTGATATTTAAGGTTCCCATAGCTCTCTTAAGATATATTTTTTAAATAAATGAAGATATTTCTGTTCCCAAAATATGTTTGAATGATAGAGTAGGGGATATATGCTGATTTGAAATATATTTTGAAATGTTGACTCCTAAATTGATATGAAATATATAGAGATAATATGTATGCATCATCAGTGCATTATTATAATTCTTTATCTTGGACAAGTTTAAGGCACATTTTATGCATATGAACACATGATCAATATTGGTTAATATTTTTTTTTTTGGTTTTTGGACCACACCCGGGGCTCAGGGGTTACGCCTGGCTATGCGCTCAGAAGTCGCTCCTGGCTTGGGGGACCATATGGAACGCCGGGGGATCGAACCGCAGTCCATCCAAGGCTAGCGCAGGCAAGGCAGGCACCTTACCTTTAGCGCCACCGCCCGGCCCAATATTGGTTAATATTACCACTAAAATTTTTTAGTTCATTATTTTGGATCAATCAATCAATGTTACAGAAAGGGTATGATTTAATTATTTGTAATATTACAAGATATTAAGAGAAAATATGGATGCTATAGCTGGCTACATTTTTTATGGATATCATTCAATTTCTTTGAAAAGATAATGCTTTTAAAAATGATTACCAGCAATCTCCAGCTGAGATGTTAAAATCAAGCAACTTAATTTTTGTGTTTCTTTTTTACTTATTCCAAAAAAAATGTAGAAAACTAGAGTAGGGAAAAGAATATTTATGTTCCAACTTCCCACAAATGGAAGGAGGTACAAATAAAGGAAACTGTTCAAAATGATAAAAAGGCCGCCATCTCAGCTTGAGCTGGGAGCAATGCTACTGTTTAGGTCCATAGAAGGAAACTTTCCAACACAGAGAGAAAATTGAAGGGACAGTTTATATCGCAAATGGAACTTTTCTGTGACATTTTTTCTCTTTTGATTACTTCAGTTTCTATCTATATTGAGACCAAGATAGTCATTTGCAAAAATGATGTACCAGTAGGAGATTTAGATAATAAATTTCAAAATCTTCCTCCCAACCCAGTCATGTCAAAGGAATGTTGTCCTTTTTCTTAGCATACTATACTCAGACAGAACTAAATCCGTTAATTAAATGCTAAGCAGTCAGCTACTGTGTGCTACTCTGAAACCAACACCCAGAACTAGCAGTATTACCTTCTTTTGAGTATCCTTGTGAAGGTTTAAGTTAAATCACATCATTGTTTTATTTTGGCCTGGCATAGGCATATACTAATGGCAGATTTAAGAAAACTACCAATATGTGAGTACTTGAAGTTAAAATTTTCATTTTCTTAAAACATTCCAGAAAAAATGTCCCAGGTCCCAAATTTGGTATAAAAGCTTAATAAGTGAGCTTGTAAAATACTTCTTATTTCTTATTTCATGTTAAGGGGCAATAAAGAAATGCTTAGTTCAGTTTTGTCTGAAAATTCTATGTGAATTCTCAAATGTGTTGAATATATGGTCCTACCCTTGACAATTACTTACGAATAAAATATACTTGTAGTATTCTGTGTGGGTTTTTGCATGTTGCTATTTAAAATTTCCTATGGATATGTCTTTGTATGTATGCATTTGCTATGCTACGTATGTGTTTATGTATGTGGAATAAATGCATTGTTATTTTAACTGATGTGTTTATTTTAATCATGATGTTGTAAGGTTGATTTTATCAGTCTTGGCTTAGAACTGATTGTATTTTTATATGCGACAATATATTAAGCATATGTGTTGCTGAAGTAAGTATAGTGCTTTTTGTCTATTAGTCTAAGATATAAAGAGAGATAATTGAAGATTGTACAAAATTATTCATTGGGGGATGAATTCATAACTATAGAATTAAAAATAAAAGCTAATAAAAGTAAAATATTAAAAATGTAAAATACTCTACATCAACCTAAACCCTGACTTGGAAAATTGTACTACAATTAGAAAATGCCAGGGATTGATTTTCAGTAATTGTCCCTCCTGGTTGTTTAATTAAAGAACATTCTCAATTTAAAGGTCATGGTGGATTGAGTTTTTCTAGATGATGGTCGATGAGAATGTGTTTGGAAACAGCTAGTGAACTAGCCCAGGGCTTAAAAGATTAGGGAGGAGAGAGAAGAAAATGTTGCACTCAAGCTATTCATTCATTCCTTGGGAGGTGAAGTCTCTTTTACATACTGCTGGTTGAAAGAAGCAAATTAGTCAATAATGAAGGAAAAGAGGGTTTAGTTTGGATGGCATTTTTGATCAGTCAAGTTTAGATTTAGAACATTTTATTGGGGCCAGGTAGCTTAGGATGGGAGTTAGGATCATGTAGGTCACAACACAGGTTCTATTCCCAGCTTCCATGGACCTTGAGGTACCATCAGGCATAGACCTGGAGACCTCCAAGCTCCTTGTGAAGTGGTTCTCAGCATCACAGGGTCCAAGTTACATAACCAGGCCCTATAGCATCACCAGAGATTGCCAAGAGTGGCCCCTAAGGTTCCTGAGCACTGCTGGGAAGGACCTGAATGAAATTATAGTTCTGAGCACCTTTCCATAGACCAGCACTTGTCCTGCCTACTGGTCTACAGATTGGCGGTTCTCACCAAAGCAGTAGACTGAGCATTTTCAACCTTTTGATATGCTATCCACTGACCAACAGAACTGTTGTCATTAAAATAAATCAAATAATATATTTTCTTTTGGCTTTGAGCTATACCCAGTGGTGCTCAGGACTTACTCTTGAGTCTCTACTCATGGATTACTCTAGTAGAGCTTTCAGGACTATATGAGGTGCCAAGGATTGAGTCCAGATAGTTCATATTGGAAGGCTAGAGTCTTACCACTGTAATATCTCTCTGCCCCCTTACATTAAAAAAATAAGTAAATAACATTTTATTTTCAGATACCATTTTCTATAGGAATTCTCAAGGCCAATTATTTGATAGAAAATGAAATATATCCTTTTTTGTTTGTTTGTTTGTTTTTGGCCACATTCAGTGGTACTCTGGTTAGATCTGGTTCTGCATTCAGAATTGCTCCTAGCAGGCTCATGGGACCCTATGGGGTGCTGGGGATCAAACCCAGTCAGCTGTATGCAAAGATATGCCCTGTGCTATCACTTTGTTTCCATGCGTCCCTCTTTTAATGTATCCATTTTCATAGGAAGACACTACTAAAGCACAGTTATACTGTCTACCTATTAGGATCATGGTTTTCCTTCTGTTCCAGTCAGTGGAGTTACCTCCTAAGTCGTCATGAACTTCTGGAAACCTGGGACTTTATTAAGCCTAATACATAGGTCATAACCTATCCATTGGAAATCTGCATTCAGTTTTCAAAGTTCAGATACAAGATTCTGATTCTCTCCTCTGTTGAAGTGTAACAACTCACAGGCTGTGACATACTGAGACTCACTGAGGAAGAGAGCCGGAAGCCTTGAATTTGTAGGAGCTCAATCATTCTGGGCTACAGTCAGAGTCTCTAATACTGAGAACCAGAAAGCTGCTCTGTGGACCCAAGAGTATGCCCCAGGCCTATGAAATGTCCTTTTTGCCCCTCACTATTCCAAAGGAAGACTGTTTGCATTTTCATGTTACCTGGAGTGACCCAGTTGCCATGGCCAGTTCTGCCTACACAACATTAGCATATCAGGAAACTGGGTGCTCAACACTGAGTCTGACCAAACATGTGAATGACTATTTTACATATATGCATGGAAGAAGTCGGGCTTTGTGGGCATCACATTCATCAGATAACTTCAACCTACCTTCCCAGCTAGGCACTGTGATTTCTTAAGGAATTTTTAAAATTACATGCTCATGAAGCAAGATAGCCATGCTCTTTGAGATATACTCATTATGAAACAAGCATAATCACACTCACAGTGCAGTGCAAACCATCGCATACACAGAAACTCAACAACATCCTTTTAGTTGTCCCCTAGCTGGACATCATCATTATCAAAGAACCTGGAAAACTTTACATAATTCTAGTCCAGGATGCCCAGAGATTTAGGTATGTTCAGATGGAATATTGGCAACCAAGAGAATGATCATGATGATCCAGGTGTTTTTTTATTTGCTTTGTTTCACTCTTGGTGTTTTTTAATAAGTTATACAGCACTAAACAGTATTCTGCCCTTTTTTCCACTGAGCAGAGTTTAATTCCATAGCATATTATCCCTCTAAGGTCCCCTGCAAATATATTTCATCACAAAAGTTGCCTGCTACCTTCCAAAATGATATTTACTGAGGATCAGCAGTGTTCAAGGATCTATTCACTTTAGCAAACAGATTGCTAGCCCCAAATTGTGGAGTGCTTTACATTTTTTAAATTATTTTTACTGGTTGATTATTCTCTGATTTTCTGCTCACATCTTCCCTGTCCCAGCCCTGAAGCAATGTTATTTTACTTCTTTCTCCTGGAGGAAGGAGAGAGAAAACCATAGCCAGCTCTGGAGTATTCTGGATAGGGTGAAGATTGCCTGGTACTAAGCACACTAGTAAATGGAAAGTTTTCTGTCTTCTTGTCAATCATTTACTGGGGAATTGGATGGTGGGGTGACATTCACCAACCACTTCCTTGAAGATGCTCTCACTGACTTCAGCCCACTCTTGCTTTATCTCCTATAAGAGCTCTAGACCTGATTCTCTGTGTCACTTCCAAGTCCACTACAGGTCAACTGTGTCATATAGTCATTCCATAACTCTTCTTCTGGGAACTGGTCCCCATGTATTCTGCTTCCCCTGTCTTATCCTGCTCTGTAGCAGCCTCTTGTGGGCTGCAATCTCTGACCCATGGGAAGAGCTTTCACTCCACAAAGCAAAGCATGTCTCTGTTCCCTCAGTTGCTTCTCAAAATTCCTTTCAATGTGGCCTAAGTATGCCATTCCGCAGAACTAAGGCTCAGGGCATGGTGCTCTGTGGTGAGATTTCACAGAAATGTAGCTTGATATGCAGTACCTCAATCAGAATCTTGTATTGGGACAGGCTGGGCATGACAAACCTGAAGTCTAAATGTGATTTGTCCAAACTATTAGAATAGCTATATTTTTATGATATAAAACTCAATGCTCTCTTTCCAAAGGGGAGCATTTAGGTTATGTGAATAATTTTGCTCTGATTAAAATCAAAAAGGGCCCTTAATACCATGGTCCCCTGAGTTGCGTTGTACAGTTTGGATTTTTTTTACATTTAATTACTCTATTCAAAGAGCATGTATCACATAGTTTGTGTCCATTTGTTTTCAGGTAAGTGAGACCAAAACCACTTAAAAAAAAAAAAGAAAAGATAGAAATAAGGAAAATAAAAGAAAAAAATATAGCAACAAGCAAATTTGTGAAAATTAATGTATTTCCAATTAGGTCATTAAGAAATTGTCACAAGGTTTTGTAAGCTCTTGTTGCTAGTTGACCATTTTGTTAGTTCATTGGTTTCTGACACTAGGTGGCTTCAGATACACATTGGCATTGAAATTGGTGGCTTCTATGGGGATAACAGTATTAAATGAAAATGGTGCAAATGTGGCCACACAATCCACACACAGTCCAGGAATTTCAAGCACTATTTCTGATACTGTAGCTTTTGTGGGGCTTATTTTAGGCTGCCAGGTTTTCCAGGAGTACAAGAAGGTAGGGAGAGAATGTCTGCACTCAGTCCAACAAAAGTCCTGGTGAGATCAACTGAAAAACTGGCATACCTGGAGCTTTGGTCAGATTGCAGAAAACCGTATAGGGATGATGAAGCAGGGCTATGAAACAGTTGTTGTGGATGGTGGGTGCAGTAGGCATGGCTTTGGCAAGCTAGGGATTTGGCCCACCCTCTCCTCCTGAGAGTGCCAGCTTTTAGCTGTGTGTACTCATGTACTGATGATTTTTCACAGCTTGGTTTATATCTCTCTCAAGAACAGAGTGAGTTTATGGAACTGAGTTGCAGATATGGTGACTCCAGTTTGGATTTTTAGGCATTCTTTTTCTAACTGTTCTGCCCTGATTCTGGTCATGGGATGAAACAGCCACAGATGTGTACTTTATTCCCGAGCTCGGTTAGTGCTTAAATGATCTCTATGAAATGAGTGATCTGGTCATCCTGAGGCCGCCAAAAGTTCTCCATAACCCTAGTTCTGTGCGTAAATACAGGTTGTTGCGCATGGACCACTCAGCCTGCAGTTCACATTAAGCTCTGGTTTTCACACCATGCTCAAGTGAAGTCCTTGGGAGTTTTTCCTCCTTTTTCTTCCCCAAGATTGTCCTTCTCAGAGTGCAAGGATTTTGTCTCTGTGAGCTGCTCAGCTTCTGCCACTAATTTAATTGTGGTCTACAGTAAATATTTTCCTTGGTGGAAAAGGGCTTAGAGTGACCTCTTTGCATTGATTGAGCACATTAGACTAATATTTATCCATTAGAAACATTGGGAATCAGCTCTCCATCATTTAATCATGTGTACCAGTTATAGGAAGGAATTATATGTAAGAATTTCCAAAAATTCACATAGACAGTCCTAAGTGGTTTGGTGAAGAATAAATTCAGGAAAACTTGACGGGTTTTTCATGGCACTTATTAACTTTGAAAGACCTGGTTTTTCCCAATGTTTGAAATAAATAAATGGAAGGGTTTCTGACAGTTAATTTCAGATTGTTTTGAACCCCAGAGCTGTATAGCCTCCAGACTTCCTGTTATGAATCATAATGAGATGTACCTTTCAACAGAGATGAAATTTTGAGGGCCTTTTTTTTTCCCTGTGAATTTGAGTACAGAATGGTGTCCTAAACTTGCCAGTTTCCTTATTTGGTCAGCCTTTATTAAATATCCCCAGGTTGCATGACTAAGTTAGATCTATTTTCCCTTGAAATGCAGCCTAATAAGATGAAGCACCTACTCCCCTGTAAGAAATGAGGAGGAAAATAAGTCAACTGGGGAGGGGGGGAATTACTTTAGAAGCAAGAAGATAAATCTCTCTTTTCCAAAAAACTAAAACCCTACAAGTGTGTTGGTATTGTACCATGAAGGACACATTTAAAAGGACATTGTGATTGCTTTTAGAAATCATTAGGACTGGCTAGCTTTCTGGATTTTATAGTTTCTTTAAAAATCTTCTTTGTGACTGAGGTGACATTGGGAAAGTGGGGATGGTTGTGGGAACTTTAGTGATTCATCGACTTTATATGTCAAAGCCATATAGGTAAACACTATTGCAATCATACTAGCTAGACTATATTAAAGAAAATGAAACACAAAATTTAAGTACCTTTGTAGGTTTATGGACTCCTCAAATCCTAAATAGCTTCTGTTTTTCTGATTAGAAGAATGTCACTTTTTGTAATTTTTATTTAAATTATCGTGTTTTATAGAGATATTCATAGTTGGGTTTTAGACAATGTTTTTAGCAGTAATCCTCCCACCAATGTCAACCTCCCTCCACCAGTGTTTTCAGAGTCCATCCCATACCACCATCATCGAACCCCAACCTGCCAGCCCAACAGACCCATTTTTAAATTTGGTTGTTAAATTTGTGTTGACTTTGTGGCTTGAATATTTAGTTCTGCCCTTTCTGCCTACCAATGGTCCCTGTTCCCTTTCATTTCATATTTCTCTTTCCTTTTTCCATTTAATATTTTTTCTCTTCAGGATACTTTTGGTCTTAGCGTATTCTTGACAACCTCCATTTAAACCATTGCATTCCTTCATGCAGTTATACTAAATACTAAATAGAAGAGATATCATCTTGTAATTATTATTCTTCTAATTTAATTTAACACAATACAGAAAAATGTAATTTTTATAAGCAAATATGTAATCTTTAAAAAGAAAAGGAGAAACATGCCAGGATTTCTAACACTGATTTTACTCTGAAACATGCATATGAGGGGATGAGAGACAGAGTCTTTTCTCAAACTCTTTTCCCACTCCTCTGCCATTCAGATAACAGCTCTTGCTTCATCTCCACATTTTGCCCTCTCAGATTCCTGTGGAGACTGGACTGGCCATGCTTACAGAAAATATTTCAGCCTCTGCCTGCTTGTTGTTTGGAGCTCATCCTTGTTCTCCCTCCTGGTTTGGGGTTGAGAGGAACATACGTGTGTTATTTTCACAACAAAGAATGATTACTTGCACACTGCTATTTCAGGGAGATTATAGAGTGTGTGAATGAAGGGTTACTTGAGGATTTTTGAGTATCGCTAAAAAAAACTTAGTCTATAAAATAAAATTGTTTTGTGTTTTTCTAATGTTACTTTCTTGTTCTTAATTTAATCTTTTTCAGTCTTGATTTCTCTAGTTATCCTTTTCCTTGAGGCAAGTACTTCTTCTTAAACAAGTGCTCCCACCATTTGACAATCTGAGCATCAAAGAACATAGAAGAGGTGAATCTGGCTTGAAGATTTACCTTGGAGCCCAGAGCAACCCCCAGCTACCATCTGAATGTAGTTCTCCATCCTTTTATGGGTCTGATCTGTTGACATAGAGGCAAGCAAAATTGGAAAGACCAAAGAATATTTTAACACAACCTTTATTATAATCCCCACACTATCAAATTTCCAAAACTGGAGTTCAGAGTGTAGTCACAGTCAAGCCTACTGATTCACCTGGTTGCCCCACTTTCAGGAAGCTCAAACCAATACCCCCTCGTAGCTTCTGTGGACTTATTTGGACATGCATAAAGCAAGGAATTATTTCAGGATTTGTATTGCAAACAAGTGTCCAATCTATAAAGTGTCTCTTTAATACTATTGTTTTTCACATTCTGTGCCCTATAAGTGGAGTCCCAGGTTAAAAAATTAGGATCTAGTAAAGACATGGGTCTGGAAGCAAATGTTGATACATAAAATAATCCACACAGTGAAAACGTACAAGAACAGGTTCAGAAAATCCAGCACTCAAACAAGGAATCCCACCACACAAGCATGCTCCTAAGAAGAAAGCAGGTTAGTGGAAGAAGACCAAAGAATGAGTGCCTGCCTTTCTCAGACCTCTGCTTTTATTGACAAGAACGAAACCACACCCTAGGGTGGAAGAAGACCCAATAATCCCATTACCAGATCACACCCTAGGGTGGAATATGAATATTGAATAGGGTGGGGCCAGTAATTTACTGACAATTTCACCTCCTGTAGAATGCTAAGTGCTATCTGCTACGTGTCCTATGTGCAAGAAAGGCAAAGGGTGTGTGTGTCATAAAGCAAAATCTGTGTTAGAGAAGTGTCAGTTGGCCAGAAATTAGTGTTGTTGACTATGAGTTTGATGATGATTGAACCAGAAAAAAATATATATATGTATTGGTTCATATAAACACTTGGTAGCTATGTATACACATATATAAACATATATAAAACATGTGTGTTTAAGCCAAAATGCACATGGACGTTCATAAGTAGAGCAGCTGATCAGAGCATGGTAGCCAGAAGTTGGAGAGCCCAGCCCTCATTTCCCCTGGGAAAGGCTCAGAACTTGCTCCTCAGTGCTCATCTGACTTCATGGGTCAGAGTTAACCCAAGTAACAAGTATCAGCTTTAGGTTGAGTCAGTCCCACTGTCCAGGAATTGTTTTTGGAAACTTGGACTTTTCAGTCAAAGGGAAATGGTTGATTGAAGGTTGAAATGTACCAAACTTATTCTTTTTTATTTTTTTTAAGAATGTCATACAGAACATTTTTATTATTTGCATATTGAAAGTCTCCACCTAGCTCTTTGTATCTATTTTTTATTTTAAGAGCTCAATCTCAGGAGACACGTGTCCCCTCCCTGACCAGATTGTTGGCTTCAGCTACCAGGCCCCTGGCTATCCTGTTAGGCATCAGTACAGACCCAGAGGGACCACTCTACATGGCAATGAGATGCCTGTTCCTTTTTGCTACTAATTGTTGCTTTCAGTACCCACCATTTGGACCCTTCATTTCAGAAAATATTTCCAGAAGTATGGTCCTGCTATGAGGTTGGCAAGCCTCAGAGAATGCCAGCCTGTCAGAGCCAGATCTAAGAGGAAAGATCCATCCCACACGCTCTGAGCCCAGAGAGAAAGAGAATAGGATTGAGGGACTCAAGATTCTGATGGTGGGTAGATGGGGAAGAAATTGGAGGTACTGAAGTTCCAAGCCCAGACATCAAACAATGGAGCCTGAGATGGAAGGTCTGTGCATTCTGGCATCTCCCACATTCTCTCTCCCACAAGGTGCATGGGACCTCCCCATAAAGGAGGAGCAATTAGAATCCATGACTAACCTCCAGCCTGGCCAACGGTAGATTCCCACCTGTTCTCCTGCACTCCTGAGCTCTTTCAGTAAGCAGAGAGGAAGAAGGGCTTGGTAAGTGTGCATCATTGAAGAGTCCCCCATCCCCTCCACTTAAATGCACACACAGAAATAGAACCAAAAAGTCTGGGAACACCAGAGAGATGGTACTTTGAGTAGAGCAACTGTCTTGCATGCAGCTGACCTTGGTTCTATCCTTAGCGCTGTGGAGGGTCCCCCCTAAGCACTATCAGGAGTGTTCCCTAAATACATAATCAAGAGTAAGCCCTGAGCATTGCAGGTGTGTCCCAAAATCAAGCAAAAGGAAAGTATGGGATCAAGCCATGGACTCACACAGGATGGCCTCTTCAGAGGGTCTTCCACATAAAGACTCTTTGGATGTGGCTTGAGGGATTCTGCACTAGTCTTGCCAGGAAGTTCTAGACACTAAATGCATAATTTATCCTTTGGATTCTTTTCATTTGGAATGAAGTTCCTCAACCCTTTCAGAACTACTTTAATAAGAGCAGAAATATGTCTGCAAAGTGGCTACACTGGGGATGAAAACTACTCATGTTGTAAGTTGGCAAGTAGCAGACTGACTGCCTAGGAAAGCATTAGCCAAAGGTGCATGTGTTGTCTATCAGAACCCTGAATGTGATGGACCCCTAGTTTCATGAGCAGGGTTTCTTAGCATAGAAAATAATCACTTTTATTACAAAAAAAAAAAGGTTTTGACAGTCCCTACAGGATGTTGAGCAGCCCAGAAAGTCACCTTTTTGACCTTTTCCTGCTGAATTATGATATAATTTAGAATGGCTAAGCTCAGGCAAACTTGTGTGTTAAGTTTAATGATTAGAAAATAGAAGTATGAGCCATGGAGCGAGCTGACATACAGGGCATTCCAGAAGCAGTTGATGAAAACTGATATAAAAACAATAACTTCCAGGCCAGCTTGGAGGGAGTAGGGCTCTAGATTCACTGTGTTTGTGGACAATTTCATTCTCACCCTGATGCAAACAAACATCCAGGCAAAACTTGAACACGCAGTGAACGTACTTCAGGGACTACCAGGGGAGTCGGAATTAAATAGAAGAAATCAGGGAGCGCTATATTAAATTTTTCTTTGACTGAGAACAGATTATCTTTGTGGGCTTTGCACTCAAAGAAATAAAGTTGGAAGGCAATAAGCTTCCAGTCTCCCCTGGCAATCTCAGCCAGGTCTGCAGACTAATCTCCGAATGAATTGGCAATCAAAGGTAGAATCATTCCAACTTCCACTTCTTCCTCAGTGCCTCGTGTTGAGCTTTGTGCCACCTAAACAGACACCATCAGGCTGCTTATCTTTGCTTCAGAACTTGGCATGCCTGGGAGGATGATCTCCAGACCTACTGGTCCCATCCATGGGGCTGAGCCAACTTTGTTTTAGTTAAGAATAGAAAAATGGTGACTTGTTTCTTCCCTTCCTTTGTTGTTTGCCCTCAAAAAACATAAATTCTTTGAAGGCAACTGGCCCTTTGGATTTTCTATCATTTTTTTCATCACCCAGGTTAGTAATTATACACATGGGTGATTAGTCAACTAATCATGGTTTGTGAGGGTAGAAATTTCAATCCTGAATGAAATAAATGTCTGTCTTGAATGAATTTACAGGATTCATATCCTGTGTTTTGAAGAAACCCATTTCTAGCTGTGGATAAGAAAAAGCACATATGTTCTCCCTGTGTTTTGATACCAGGTCTTTCTAAGATACTCTTATTTTTCCCTCTAAGAGCCATCTATGGAGAAAGGATAAAATTATCATCCCCTCCTGTGAAAGGTGAGCAGGAGATTTGGGTCAGTCCTAAGAGGGCTGCTTGTATAAAGCTTTAGTTCTCTCAACACCCCCCCAATAATACTTACCTGCCATTTTCATAGTATGCATCATTCACAGAAAAGTAAGGTGACCCTTACTGAGTTTCGAGTGAGAAGAAGGGCAGTAGGGAGGCAGACCATTGAATTTCAGAACTCATAATTAGGGGAAGGAGGATTTTTATTTTTAAAGATTGGGACAGGAAGAACAAAAATTGCAGACTGTGATTGCAGATATGAACCAAGAAAGAAATCAACTGAAAATAAAGAGGCAGAACAGACACGAAGGATAGTGCTGTGAGAAGCAATTTCTTATTAGAATTTGACCTTCAACATACTTCAACTAATGATGGCAGAGAACTGCCTTGCAATTGTGCAAAACATTTAATTTGAGAGGGCAGATGCTCAAAGTTTTCTGATGCCAGTAGTAGATATTATTGTGTTCTAAAGATTAAAAATAAAACCATGGCCTTTATGTATCTGAGAAATAGTTATCTCATTTTAATATTTTTCCACTTAGTCTTTTTAAAAGTTGTGTGGAGGTTAGAGAGATGGTATAATACAGAGGTTAAGGTGCTTGCCTTGCACATGACCAATCCTGGCTGGAGCCTCAGCAATTTCATATAGACCTTTGGGCTCCTCCATGAATGATCTTTGAGTATAGAAAAAGGACTAATCCCTGAGCAAGTCTCCATACAAAATAAGGAGGGTAGTGTGGACCCTTCCTTTACTGCCACATAACTATTATTTCCTGAATCAGTTCCATTCAAAACAGTAATTGTTCTATAACCTATACAAGGCTATAAGAACCCAACAGGCATTCCATGAATTTTCTGGCCATAGAAAAGGTAAAATGAGAAATTGTAGTTATCCCTCTGAGATCTTTACCTCCTGCAGTGCTGTGGTGTGAACTGTCTGCAGTTCTATGGGTGTGACAAAGGAGCCCACTAGGGAAACTAAGGAAACAGGAGGCAAAAGATGAGGCCGATTTGGGGGTAAGCCTCATTGTGTTTCAATTCAAATGAAGAGTAGCAAGATCTGAAAGCAGAAATTCTAGCTTCTTCTAAGAGAATAGAATTTTGACTCAACTGGAGTTTTATGTATTGAAAGGAAAAATGTTTGAATGAAATCTGGAAAGTCTTATTTAGCAAGATGTTGCTCTAGTTCTGAACGCTAATGCAAGGAGTTTCGAATGCTCTAAAGGTCTTAGGAATCTAGTGGAAAATTTCTATCTTATAGAACTTTGCAACACTTTGATGAATTAGAGAAGATACTTTGCATCAGGAGGCCTGAATTTGATACCCTACACCACATGACTATGTGGTCCAAAAGCATACATATCAAGGCATACATACTAAAAACACCACCATCATATAATAACCATGAGAGCAAAAGAAAATTAATAAAAGAAAAAAGGAAATAAAAATAGAAAAGAGAAGAAAAACTAAATAAGAAGAAAAAGAGAAAAAAATGAAGGAAGGAGGACTGATGTGGCAAGGTTTTGTGCTTTCATTTATTTAAATTTTTTTTTTTTGCATAGGCGCAGTAATATTGAGGAAATTAGAAAGGGAATTCCCTTGAGATATATCCTAAGAGATTTTAGAAAGGCATTCAAGTATGCCCTTGAAGCATACTACTATGAGAATAACTACAGGTTCCATACACACTCATTTTTATACCCCCAAGGGCTTTTTATGGTGCCAGGAAACTTTCTGCTCAGTTGTGGATGATAACATCACACCTCTGTAGCTAGAAATCTTGGTGTTTGTGCCGGTCATAGGATGAAGGCTAGGCTAGAGTCTTTCTTTATGGTTCTAGAAGTTCTGTTCCTTCACTGTTGTTGTAATCAGTCTTTTGCTATTAGTGGTCTTGGTTTTTGCTCAGATCCTAGGACAAAGTCTAGATGAAATTTTTCATTATAGTTCTAGAAGTTCTGCTCAGCTGCAGTTGTCAAAGTCAGGCTTAGAGATCCTGGTTTTTGTACAAATCCTAGGCCAAAGCCTAGGCTAGGATTTTTCTTATTGGTCCCACGATAGATTCTGCCCAATAATGTTTGTCAAAGTCAGTCTGCTCTAGTTAGCTATCTTGGTTTTTGCACAAAGCAAAGGGTAACATGTCTTCTGATTTCATCTGTTAGGTGATGAGATAAGGCAACCCGCTCTTAGATCAAGTTGTCATTTCCTCATTGTCAGGATGTCATATCAAAATGGGTGAAAATTGGTGCCAGAGCAGTTTTAGGAATTTCCCAGTGGGGAATTTGGTTCCTGGTGCTGTTACAGGGAACTATGTCAGTTCTACATCTGGGATCTGGGGTTCTGGGTTGGACGGTCACTGTCCAATCACATGCAGTCTAAGTTGGGTCCATGTGCCATGAACATGGCACATGTTCAGGGTTGGAGATGCTTCTGTATTATAAAATGTATGATTTCTTATTCCTAGTAGATAAGAGCTTGTTTCTGTGCATAAGATTTCCCCTTTTTTAGAGTGCCTATGCAAAAGAAAATAGTGCCATATTATATTGCTGGTGCATTTGGGGTAAGAATGACAGGCTACACAATCTCTGTATCTTGGTTTTGATCTGAGCTTTTATCCCAGGCAAGACTTTTCTTCTAAGTTTTCATACCAAGCAGAACCAAAACAGGTAAAGTTAAAGAAAAATAAAATAAAAAGAGAATAAATAAATAAATTTGAAAAAGTAATTAAAGAAAATAAGTGATGGAGGAGGCTACCTTTACATTTGGGAATAAACTCACTAAGAGATATTATTATAGAGATCTTAAACATACAGAGGACATATAGGAATCCCCATTAAGTCTTTTGATATATATTTGTGGGGGGGGGGGGATGAAATCCAGGACACGTTTTCATCCCGCACCATGGTCTTATCCAGTTTGAGAATGATTTGCAGCAGTAAAGAATTGGGATCAGGGGGCCGGGCGGTGGCGCTCGAGGTAAGGTGCCTGCCTTACCTGCGCTAGCCTAGGAGACGGACCGCGGTTCGATCCCCCGGCGTCCCATATGGTCCCCCAAGCCAGGAGCGACTTCTGAGCGCATAGCCAGGAGTAACCCCTGAGCGTCACCGGGTGTGGCCCAAAAACCAAAAAAAAAACCAAAAAAAAAAAAAAAAAAAAAGAATTGGGATCAGGTAGTGTCCTTGAGCTGGGGGTCCTCCTGGAGCTGAGTCTGGTAGCATGCAACAGTCCAGATTTGGGGGCGGGAGTGAGGAGATAGGCCACATAGCATGAGTCAGCATGAGTGTTGGTTGTAATTTTTTGTCAGGGCACCAGATGTGGGACAAGAGGGTATCCTTCTGCTTTGGGAGCTGAGTGGTGGGTTATTGGGGCAGGAGGTCAGTCTTGGTAACTAATGGGTTAAAAACTGAGAGTAAAGAGGGTTAAATACAGAGGGATAATGGATCAGGATTGGGGAATGAGAGGATAGAAGGGTTTCTGAAGGAGAGATGAAGGATAATATATAAGAGGGATTATATACACTATAGGCATGGATTGTTTACAATTTAGGTTTCGCAATAGAGAAGAGTCCACTGTCTACAAACTCATGCCCACATAGAGACAGACATTAGAGATCTTTTCTTAAGTTGTTGTTGGAGGCCTGACCCTCATAGGATGGGTCTGAGTTCTTAAGAAATACTTGAATTAAGCGGCCTGTGCGGTGATGCAAGCAGTAAGGCATCTGCCTTGCCCACACTAGCTAGGACAGACTTCGGTTTGATCCCCTGGTGCCTCATAAGGTCCCCCAAGCCAGGAGCGATTTCTGAGCTCATAGCCAGGAATAACCCCTGAGTATACCGGGTGTGGCCCAAAAACCACACACACACACACACACACACACACACACACACACACACACACATACACACACACAGAGAAATACTTGAATTAAGAAAAGATAAATAATTGTCTAAGATAAAGATTAAGAGAGAAAGAAAGGGAAAACAGAAGATAAGAGAGAAGAGAAAATAAAGATAATCAAATACAGTAAAAAATATGTTAAAATAATAAATCGGGCCAGTGCGTTGGAGTTGAAAGGTTTTCCAATTTCTAGGCACTTCATCAATAATGAAGGTGGGCTTTGCTAAGTGAAGCTTTCAGGGTTAGATAGTGGCTGGAGCATATTAGGATAAGGATATTTTTCACTTCTAGAGTACTAAGCAGCATTGTAGAGAGGTGGCTACCCTATGAAGTATCGTTTGCCACATCTTATCATCGAGGTTCCTTTACTAAAGAAAAACTGCCAGTGTGGGCTTTATTTAACATATATTGAATTGATGAAGAAGAAGAAGAATGAGGAGGAGGAAGGGGGAGGAGGAAGAGGAGGAGGAAAAGGAAAGAAGGAGGAGGAGGAGAAGGAGAAGGAAGAAGCAGGAGGAGGGGGAGGGGGAGGAGGAGGAGGAGAAGGAAGAGGAGAGGGAGGAAGGGGAAGAGGAGGAAGAAGGGGAGGAAGGAGGAGGGGGAGGAGGAGGAAGAAGAGGAAGAGGAGAAAGGGGGAGGGGCAGGAGGAGGAGGGGAAAGAAGGGGAGTAAGAGGAAGAGGGGGAGGAGGGGGTTGAAGAGGGGAGGAAGGAGGGAGGAAGAGGGGGAGGAGGAGGGGGAGGAGGAGAAAGAAAGAAAGAAAGAGAGAGAGAGAAAGAGAAGAAAGAAAGAGAGAAGAAAGAACGAAAGAAAGAAAGAAAGAAAGAAAGAAAGAAAGAAAGAAAGAAAGAAAGAAAGAAAGAAAGAAAGAAAGAAAGAAAGAAAGAAAGAAAGAGAAAGAAAGAAAGAAAGAACGAAAGAAAGGAGAGAAAGAAAAAAGAAAGAAGAAAGAAAGAGAGAGAGAAAGAAGAGAGAGAACGAAAAAAGAAAGAAAGAGAAAGAAAGAAAGAAAGAACGAAAGAAAGGAGAGAAAGAGAAAGAAAGAAAGAAAGAAAGAAAGAAAGAAAAGAAAGAAAGAAAGAAAGAAAAGAAAGAAAGAGAAAGAAAGAAAGAAAGAAAAGAAAAGAAAAAAGAAAAGAAAAGAAAGAAAAGAAAGAAAGAGAGAGAGAAAAAAGAAAGAAGAAAGAAAGAAAGAAAGAGAAGAGAAAGAGAAAGAAAGAAAGAAAGAAAGAAAGAAAGAAAGAAAGAGAAGAAAGAAGAAGAAAGAAAGAAAGAAAGAAAGAAAGAAAAGAAGAAAAAAGAAAGAAAGAAAAGAAAGAAAGAAGAAAAGAAAGAAAGAAAGAAAAGAAAGAGAAAAGGAAGAAAGAAAGAAGAAGAAAGAAAGAAAGAAAGAAAGAAAGAAAGAAAAAAGAAAAAAGAAAGAAAAGAAAGAAAGAAAGAAAGAAAGAAAGAAAGAAAGAAAGAGAAAAGGAGGAAAGAAGTAGGAAGAGAAAAAAGGAAATGGAAATGTGGGATTTATTTAACATAGATTGAGAAGGAGGAGGAGGAGGAAGAGCAGGAGGAGGAAGAAGAAGAAGAAGAAAAAAGAAGAAGAAGAAGAAGAAGAAGAAGAAGAAGAAGAAGAAGAAGAAGAAGAAGAAGAAGAAGAAGGAGGAGGAGGAGGAGGAGGAGGAGGAAGAAGAAGAAGAAAGGAAATGATAATTTGCAGAAACGTATTCGATGAGTGGGACCTGTAACATAAGTCTGTGACTTGCCATTGACTGTTTCAGTGGTCTGAATGATCATATGCTTTAGGTACTAATAGAAGACATAAAACAAACAAAAAAAATGGGTAAATTAGAGTATTTTTATCTAGACATTTTTTTTTTTTTTTTGGTTTTTCTGGCTACACCCATTTGATGCTCAGGGGTTACTCCTGGCTAAGTGCTAAGAAATCGCCCCTGGCTTGGGGGGACCACATGGGACGCCGGGGGATCGAACTGTGGTCCTTCCTTGGCTAGCACTTGCAAGGCAGACACCTTACCTCTAGCGCCACCTCACCAGCCCCTTATCTAGACATTGTTATAGTGAGCACTGTATACGGTATCTAGTATGATTGAGCACTGAGGCATAAAATTAGGATGTCCACCCTATGTTTCCAAGAATCATTATGGACAAAGAAGCTGAAGGGTTATTTTATGCCTGATAAAATTAAGACATTAAAACATATTGCTAATAATCATTGCAGCAGGATTCCTTGGCTTCCAATCACATTTTGCACCTGTTTTTGTGGATAACTACATTAGGATATTATTATAGACCTTTGTAGTTAGGATCTGATTGCTTACCTGTTCACTCTAAAGTGCTGTTTCTGTTGTTGCTTGTTTCTTTATGGATAGTCCAGGTTTTGTGTTGTGCCTCTTCCGCATGATTTGAAACTTCTCCTTGCTATATGCTGACACCTAAGATGTTTGGAGTTTCTATCCTTTAGACCATTGTGATTCTTCATGGAATATTATATGTATATATGGTATGTATTCTAAATACCTCAGATAAGCCACTATCAATATTTTTTTTTGGTTTTTGGGCCACACCCAGTAACGCTCAGGGGTTACTCCTGGCTATGTGCTCAGAAGTTCCTCCTGGCTTGGGGGACCATATGGGACACCGGGGGATCGAACCGCGGTTCGTCCAAGGCTAGTGCAGGCAAGGCAGGCACCTTACCTTTAGCGCCACCGCCCGGCCCCGCCACTATCAATTTTGTATTTATTTTTCTTCTTCTGACTTACTTTAGTTAACATAATATTTTCTAGATACATCCATGTTGTTGCAAAATTCATGATGGTATCATTTCTTTTTTTTTATTTTTTTTGATTGTATTATTTCTAACTGATACGTAGTATTCTATTGTGTATAAGTACCACATCTTCATGATCCACTCATCTGTTGTTGGACATCGAGGTTGGTTCCAAATTTTGGCTATTGTGCTGAGTGCTGCAATAAATAGTGGAGTGCATACATACTTTGGAATGAATGTCCTTCTGTCTTGGGTATAGATACCCAGGAGTGTAATTGCTCGATCATATGGCAGCTCAATACTGAGTTTACTGAGCACCCTCCATACTGTTTTCCATAGGAGTTGTACCAGGCTGCATTCCCACTAACAGTGGATGAGAGTTCCTTTTTTACCACATCCCTGCCAACAGAGATTGGTCCCACTATTTTTGATGTGTGCCATCCTCACTGGTGTAAGGTGGTATCTCGTTGTTGTCTTCATTTGTATTTCCCTAATGATGAGTGATGGTGAGAATATTTTCATGTGTTTATTGACCATCATTCAGTCTTCCTTGGAGAAGTGTCTATTCATTTCTTCTCCCCATTTCTCTATGGTTTTATTAGATTTTTTGGAGTTCACTTTTCTGAGTGCTTTGTAAATTATCAACCCTTTATCTGATGTATGGAGTGCAAAAAATTTTCCCATTCCATTAACTGTTTTCTAGCTTTAACCAGAGTTTAAAAGAAACCATCATTTGTGGCTGGAGAGATAGCACAGTGGTAGGGCATTTACCTTACATGCAGCTGATCCAGGACAGAAGGTGGTTCAAATCCCAGCATCCCATATGGTCCCCATACCTGGCAGGGGCGATTTCTGAGCACAGAGTCAGGAGTAGCCTCTGAGCACAGCCGGGTGTGACCAAAAAAAAAAAAAAAAAGGAAACCATCATTTTATGTCATTACATGAAGGTCTATTTATTTTACCACAATCTTGTAAAGTTATCTAAGCACCCATTTAGAAAGACTGAGAGCTATAGCTAAAAGGGGGGAATTGATAATAAATACTAATGATATGAAATCCCACAAATTTTAAAGCCAATCACACATTTTCTGTATTCTCAAGCATCCTAGCTTCATGCAGTGAAAGTCCAGCTTTACAAAATGGTGGATGATCAACAATTTACCTCAAAACTTAGAAGACAAATATTTAGTCATTTACCTTATCCTCTATATTGATAGATACAAGCAACACTGGGTCATAGAAGAGTCAGTCATTGCTTTCTTTCATTTCTGCTTGATGATTGTTACTCATAACCTATTATATTTGTGGGGAAAGTTTAATTGGTGGGTCATCACCATAAGAAAGTGGTAGAGATCATGGCCTAATAGAGGTCACTAGTCTGAGTTTACTAGGAGCTATGTTTCTGAGTGTGTTTTTAAGGATTCATCATTTGATACTACAGAAGTCAGGAGACAGGTCTCAAAAATTTCAATGGTGGGGACAGAGAGATAGCACAGCAGTAGGGCGTTTGCCTTGCACGTGGCCAACCCAGGACTGGATGGTGGTTCTATTCCTGGCATTTCATATGGTCCCCTGAACCTACCAGGGGCAATTTCTGAGTACATATCTAAGAATAACCCTTGAGCGTCAACAAGTGTGACCAAAATAAAAATAAACAACAACAACAAAAAAAATTTCAATGGTACCAGGTGTAACCCCTTCTCAAAAATTTTTTTCAAGTGATCCAAAGTTTCTTCCTTAAGCAGTGATAAGTGGCATTTGCTTTCTATTAAGGTTTATTTAGGGGAAGGCAAGATGACCCAAAGGTTACCATATTCTGGTCTTGATGGAGTCGATGGCAGTGCTGGTCCTCTGATCCCAGAATGACTGATGAGAACTTGCATTATTCTGTGCAAGAACATTCCATTTATAGTGTAAGGCAGGCTAGTGGCACTTATCACCTGATGAAGTCAAAGAAATCTGCCTGAAAAAGTACTGGCAAGCCATCAAAATTGTACATGATTCATTTTTGACAGGATGAAAACAACAACATGATTTTCCCAGTGTTTTCAATGGACAATGAGATTATGTTACCATCAGCCTCAGGGGGGAAAAAAGCTGAATTCAGTTCCCAAAGGCTTCTTTCTCTTCACTAATGAAGGAATTTTCACTCAATTGCTAATCAGCTAGATGCAGATACAATATCAGTGATGTATGGTCCTTCTGTTCAGAGCAGAAATTCATTTCTCATTTGTTCAGTGATGCCTTGAAATCTGCAAAGGATTACACAGGAAGAGTTGGAATTTTTATCAAAGCATTTTCAATGACTTAAAAACCTTGTTGAGATAATTATGGTTTTGTCACCAAAACTCTTTCTTGCAAATTACCCCACTTTTATAAAATGTTTCATAAGTATAGAAATCCACACTTTGGTTCAAATTGGAAGTTATTTCCAGATCATTAAGATATACATTCCCTAAATAGTAGGTATAAAAATGAGGTCTTTAAAGAGATTTCACTGGCCCTTGGATAGCAAGTGATGATACAAACCTGGATATATATTAAACAATATTGTTGATTGTATTGGTTTAGTCATGTAATATGAATTTCTTAGCCAATTAAAAGAAAGATTATAGGTCATTAATCGATAGAAAACTAATAGGTATATTTTCCCTTTATTAGATGTTTGTTCTCCAAGTGGTCAAAGCTTTTAAATATCCCAAGATCAAGGTCAACAAATTATACATTTTGGTCCCAGTATCTTGTTCCTGAAAGAAGTAAGAAACCAATGAATTATTTAGAATATACACTTTTTAAACTATTGTAGGAATGAGACTGACTTTTACATCTAACTGAGCCTGCACCCACATCATCAGTGACAGACAATCATTTCTCTTGGAGTCTCCTATTTGCATGCAAACACTTCTTTTTAATTCTAGCCTTTTCTAATTTTACAAAAGTTTCCATATCACTACCAAAAAGCTCTTGGGTGTCTCTTGTTGTGAGTTTCTATTTTTGGCAGAGAGAGAGAGAGAGAGAGAGAGAGAGAGAGAGAGAGAGAGAGAGAGAGAGAGCAATTCAGTGTCAAGTTGGAGTGGGATTTGGGGGATATGTGGGGTCAGCTGCATGTCCCTTGGATAAAGGAGCTTTTCCAAGAAGGTAACCCACTCTGCAGCCAGCAAAAGGAGAGCCAGGAGGAGAGCCAGCAGTTCAAATGAACACCTGCCTGCCACTTAGTGCTTGGGAACACCAGGGAAGCTCCTTTGTTACCTGAATCAAAGCATCGGCTGTCCCTTCTCCCAGTCAAGGATGCTCCAGTGCTGCAGGCAGCGGAAGACCTTGGCCATGTGGGAAGTCACTGCTGCCCTTTTTAGCCTTGCATTGCCAGGATTTGCAGGACATTCTAAGGGCCTCTTTGTGTATTCACAGCATGTTCAGCAGTAGGAACACAGGCATGTGCCACTGGCTTATCTTCCTGCATATCACTGAGCCTTATGCATCCCACACACACCAGATTTTCATTAAAGGGCGTGGGAAGGTCTTCCACATATATAATGATGTCTTGTGGTGTTTGTGCATTTCTCCCTTGTAATAAGAATGATTATTCAGGCCCACAGAAGGTTTCTCTGGGACATTCCAGCCACAAGACCCGTTATGCTGGAAGGTTCTCTCTTCACCACTAGCTGGTTCTGAATAAACACATTTGTGGAGAGGGGGGATTGTGCCCATTTTCTTCTTCCTATTTTTTTTTTCGTTTTTGGGTCACACCCGGCAGCGCTCAGGGGTTACTCCTGGCTTTACGCTCAGAAATTGCCCCTGGCAGGCACAGGGGACCATATGGGATGCCGGGATTCGAACCATTGTCCTTCTGCATCGAAGGCAAATGGCTTACTTCCATGCTATCTCACCGGCCCCCACTTCTTCCTATTTTTAAATATACTTCATTTAAAGAGCATGTATCACAAGTTGACATGGTTGATCATAAAAGATGTGTTTCTAAATAATTGAGAGCAAAGTTATTTTTAAAATAATAGAAAGAAAAATAAGGAAGAGAAGAGGAAATAAAAGTGCAGTGATAAGCAAGTTTGTGAAAATTATTGAATCTCTCATGAGGTCATTAAGTCATCATTAGAAGGTTTAGTAAGCTCTTGTTGCTAGCAGATCATTCCGTTATTTCACTTGTTTATGGCATTAGTTGACTTCAGTTCTACAGTTCTACAGACATCTAAATTCCTTGTATTCCTATGGGGTAACAGTATTAAACAAAAATGAAATTGTCACAGAGCCGCAAATGTGGTGATGCAGTCCAGGAATTTCAAACACTGTTACTGATACTACAGTTTTTTTTTGGGGGGGGGGGTGTTTTAAGCTGCAAAAGCTTCTGGAAGCACGAGAAGGAAGGGGTGTAGGGGATTGCCCATATTCATTCCAAAATAGTCCTGGTATGTACCCATATTGGAGTTTGGTTATATTGGTGTCTGCAGATAGCCATAGAGAATGTTTCCCCATTTTATTAGGTTTTTGTTGTATTATCTGGGTATTTTAGCTGAAGTTAAGAAAAGATGGGACATTCCAGCTCACGTGGAAAACATTTCCACAACTTCTGGGGAAGAGCAGAGGACAAAACTAAAACATTCTGCCCTGGCTTAGAAAAGGACTGTGATGGCTGCTGGAGGAGGCAGGAATGTTGTCATCCTGCATGCTGACATCAAACCCAGCCCTCCTGTAGGTACTTTAGCAATCCTGGGAGTAATGCACTTGCTTCAAAAAACAAAAAACACTATGTCTCACCAGTTCTGCCCTACACATAAATACTTCAGCAGCATTGATCTTGCTAGGCACAAGACCTACCTGGACCAGAGGCTCCAGAAGGCTCTGCTTCCATCACCTCAGCAGCAGAGGCTGGCATCTGGGTGAAGATTACACACTGAGACCAGAACAGGGGGATGGGGGGATTGGGCTGGCCATGGCCATTGGCAAATCTCATGTGTGAGATCTTGTGTAGCAATCCTGCCTCATACACCTACTGGATTCACCCTAGAAATGTTTGCCTGAATCCTCTGGCAATTGGAGTGGCAGAAAAGGAGGGATTCTTCTTTGGGGAGACCTTGACTAGCCAAAGCACAGCATAACTCTGTTCTTAAAGGAGGAGCAGACACCAAAGTTGAAAAGGCAGTGATGCATCCACGCTACATCTGATCTAATGTTCTGATCCACAGAACCAGGCTCTCCCCTATCCTGAGAGCACTGAGCACTTGCACGTGCTGTATCCTGCATTATTTCTCTTCTTACTGCAGAAAGCCTTGTCCATCACATGCTCATCTCTGGCATTTCCTGATGATGAAACAGAGCCACCAAGAAACTGCCACGTTTTCTCCCACTATGTCAAAATTGGAACTTGGCAGGCCCTAACTTGGAAGCTTAGGACCCACTCCCTGCTGCTGCTCGCTGCTCTGCTCAGGGCTGGAGTATCCAGCGTTCATCGGTCCTAACTCCCCCCCAGCATCTGGTTCTGAGGGAAACATGATTCCACATTGCATTGAAATCGAATATCCCCAAATAGAGTGTTGAGGACACTAAGTCAATATGTCTTTTTATCCTTCTGACACTTTGTTTGTTTTTGTTTTTTGTTTTTGTTGTTGTTTGGTTGTTTGGTTTGCTTTGGTTTTGGCCCACACCCGGTGATGCTCAGGGGTTACTCCTGGCTATGCACTCAGAAATCGCTCCTGGATTGGGGGACCAAACCATGGTTCATCCTAAACTAGCGGAGACAAGGCAGACACCTTTCCACTTGCACCACCACTCCAGCCCCTGTTTTTGTTTAAGAAGCAAAAGTAATCCTATTTGCTTCATGATATGGAGAAAGTATATTACATGTCAGCTAAGACTGTTGGTAGCTCTTGTTGCAAGCGGGATTATTTTTGTTCACAACTGAAAAATGTGGGGCCTCCACATAGTTCATTTTACCCCTATAAAAATAGCGCTTTGGGACTGGAGCAAGAGTCAACAGGGGGGGGCCTTGTTTTGCATACAGCCAACCCAGGTTTAATCACCAGCATCCTATATGGTACCGAGTACCACCAGGAGTAATTCCTGAGCACAGAGCTAGGAGTAACTTCTCAGCACTGCTGGTGTGGCTCAAAAATAGCACTTTTGTTTTCTGGTCATGCGTCTCTTACCATACATAGAAAGATTTTATGAAACTGTTTGCATTGTTTCACTCCAGGGCCCCAGAGCTTAGGAAGCCACGGCTGGTCCCTTGCTCTACATGGGTCTAGAAATGGTCAACATTTGTAGCTGTTTTTATAAATGTTTAACTTTAACATGATTAGCAGCATCATATGTACCTCTTTTGTTTTTTATTGGTTTTTTGTTTTGTTTTGTTTGTTTGTTTTGGGACCATCCCCAATTGTTCTTAGGACTTAATTCTAGTTTTTGTGCTCGGGATCACTACTGAAAGTAGTTGGGGACTGTTGATGGTGCTGAGGATCAAGCCATGATTATCTGCTTGCAAGGTAGTGCCTTGACCTCACACTGTCCTTCTAGTATCCACAGACACATTTTAATAGACTTTTTCAGCATACTTTGGTGTCATATAGTGTTTATTGTGAAAAGCAATTGTGCAGGGCCGATGAGGTGATGCTAGAGGTAAGGTATCTGCCTTGCAAGCGCTAGCCAAGGAAAGATCGAGACCACGGTTCAATCCCCTGGCATCCCATATGGTCCCCCCAAGCCAGGGGCAATTTCTGAGCACTTAGCCAGGAGTAACCCCTGAGCATCAAACGGGTGTGGCCCGAAAAACCAAAAAAAAAAAGAAAAGAAAAGCACTTGTGCCTTTGGCATCTTCTGGTATGGTAGGCACCATGGCCAGAACTCTGTCCACTCAAAGAGAGTCAGGGATTTGTCTGGGATGAGTTGGCTGGAGAACAACTTTGGGTTCATCTTGCTCCCTCTTCTGTGCTCCCATGGGGACCTGACTTCAACATCAGCAGCTTTGCAAATAGCTGCATCTTTCCCCCTTGCTTGCTATTTTCATTCCATCTTTCTTACCAACCTGGTCTCCAAAATGACTGATTTTAGGGCACAAATGTTTCTCGTCTACCACCTCAGTGCTGTTCTTCCTGATGAAGAGTCAGAATCCAATTGTAGGGCCCATTTCCAGAGTAACTCACATAGTAACAAACTCACATATTCAGGTCTTTTCATCTATCCAAATCTTCTCAGCCAGGCAAAAACGCCTTCATGAATGGAATCTAGGACAGTTTCTGACTTGCAAAGCAGCAAGAATTGATGCAAAATAGTACTCAGGAGCTAAAGCAAATATATACTCATTAAAAGCTATTTGCAATTAGGGCGAGCTGAGTGGTTTTGTGTGCACTGCCTGAGCATGATAAAGGATAGAGATTTTTAGCATCACTTAAGACAAAGCAACTTAAACTACTGATCACACCACCGATGAGCTCTCATCCGACCCTGTAGTCTAGAATGTTCTTTCCTCACTGTGTTCCAGAAGGGACCTACAGGTTTGGGTCTCAGGTCTTACAGCACTGCTTTATGTGAATGCCCGAAATGGCAGGCCAATTCCCCCACAAAGACCTGCAGGTTGGCAGCAGGGAACAGAGACTCTGGAAGGAGCCAGAGAGTATATCAATGAGCCCTTTGGGAACTTCCAGTCTTGGATTTCCCAAAAACGAAAAACAGTCCTGGAGTGTATGGTCTATTTCTTTGAAAAATGTCATGGGTGTTCTTTTAGAGACTGCATTAAAGCTGTAAATGCTTTGGGAAATACAGTTGGGGCAGAAAAGGGACCACTGTTGACAATGATATTGGGAATGATCTCTCTGGACAATCTGGAAGAACTGAGTACTAAAAGGAAAGTATTGCAAATCACAGTGTCTGAAAGAAAAAAAAGGGTAGAGAGAGAGAGCAAGAGAGTGAGATAGAGATAGAGATAGAGAGAGAGAGAGAGAGAGAGAGGAGAGAAGAGAGAGAGAGAGAGAGAGAGAGAGAGAGAAGAAAAATGTCTGCTCCAGAGTCAGGCAGTGTGGGAGAGTGGGAGGGAAACTGAGGACATTGGACATTGATGGTGGGAATGTGCCCTGGTGAAGAGTGTTGGATATTGTATGACTGAAAATCAAACATGAACAACTTTGTAACTAAAAACTATCAACTTATGAACAATATAATTTAATCACAATGTTTAAATAAAGTAAAGGGTAACCCTGGAGGATGCTCCATGAGAAATGTCACCGATGCCAATGGCACTTTGAGGAACCTGGCATCCAGCTTTCCGGGACTTTCCCTGATCTTGATAGATTATTTCTTTCCTCTCCTGGACTGGACACTCACTCAATCCCCCTGCAGTGCATGGGAACACTCCTAGACTATGAGGAACCATAGATACAACAGAAGTGAAGCCAGCCCATGTGTACCTAGTATCAGCTAGAGTGACATTGACCGATTAGGTCCCAACCAAAACAATAATGGCCTCTCAGCTTGTGGGCTCACATGTTACTCTCTCCTCCAAAGCTCTGTAGCAGGTCTGAGAAATGGCCTTTCTATAGGCAGGAGTTTTCTCGAGCACCTGTCGTCAATGTGCTGAGAAAGTCTGGTGTGAGCCTGTGAAGCAAGGCCTTTGTTTCTGTAAGAAAACAAAAATTATTGTTGATGTTGCTTTGTTTGGGAGGGAGGGACTATACCCAGCTTTGCTCAGGGTTACTCCTGACTCTGCACTCTTGGAAGATTCAGAGGACCATTTGGAATACCAGAGATTGAACCTAGCTCAGTGGCATGCAAGGCAATTGTCCCACCTACTGTGCTATCTCTCTGGCCCCAGAAAACAAAAATTCTTGTTTGAATTATGCTATTGGATACTGGGATAATATTAATGGTTACCGCTGTGCCAATGACAGGCACTAATAGCACTTAGTAATTATATTCTAGTAGGTACAAGGTACTCTCTCTCCTTAGATTACTCTAGCAGATGTAAATATTGCTCTAAAATGTATCCTAATGTTACTCAAATGTATTCTAATGTTACTACCTAATGCTGATATTACTGTAAATACTATAGATACTAATCACGTCTTCTTATATAAAATTCTGTGTATTGATTTGACTTTCATAATTACTGTAGACCCTGCTCTAATAGTACCTCCTAGTGTTACTTCAGTAGATATTATTAGATAGTAGTCTAGAGGTATCTCTAAATGTTCTAGGTACTGTAGGTATTCCTCTGGTTCTGTCAACTGATACTACTCTAACACCTTGTTTCCCAAGTACAGATTCTAGCCTTCTAGAGAATGTTAGATCATGGGAAGAGTATGATTGGGGTAGGTTTCCTTTTGTTTTGCTTAAAGATAGATCCCCAGAAGAAGATAGAGTAATTGTTTTATGATGGGGTAGTGGACCAAATGGCTTTGGGAATTCTGCCCCAGTAAATATTACTCTAGTATTGACACCACACAAGATGTTAATATAAGTACTATTCTGATCTAATCCATCAATGTCACTCTAGCTGATACTAGGTGCAAATGGGCTGGCTCTACTTCTGTTGTATCTATGGTTCTTCATGCCCAGGAGTGCTCCCATGCACTGCAGGAGGATTGAGTGAGTGCCCAGTCCAAGAGAGGAAAGAAATCATTTAATTATGGTCGTCACAATCAGCTATCTCCTGGGTAAGACTCAGAATGTTAATCTGAGGCCACCTGAGTCAGGACAGCAAGAGGAGAGAAGAATGCAAGCTTTCAGCAAAACTCCCTCAAGGTACTATGCAACAGAAGCAGCATGTGATCATGGCCCACAGCATCTACATTCCCAATGTTATTTTCAAGTTGATGTTTATGGCCATTCTCCTAAGTGTTCCCAGTATATGTAAAGCACAGTCTCCATCCAAGAAAGGCTTCAAGAGGAGCTGTCAAATATCCAAGGCTGTTATTTTGAGAATCCTCTGTCATTCCTGGAGGATGTTCTTATAAGGAATATAGAAGACAGGTCTGCATTCAAGGAGAGAGAGAAATGAAATCATGTGTTTGGATGGATGTGCTGGGAAATACACTGAGAAAAGGAAATCACACTAGTAAGTAAGCAAACATCAGGCCCACATGTAAGGATTTGGCACTGGTGATGGGAGTGATTCTGCTGGCCCTGCAGATACACATCAGCCTCAAACACCTCCACCACTAGCACCCCTGGGCCTCAGAAACCTCTATCACCAGCACCCACGGACCTCAGACACCTCCATTGTCCCAAGCAAATTAGCATCATGGGCGCCTGTACATTTTGGTCAGATAAAATCATTCAACTGCATATTTCATAACAGAGGTTATTATCCAATCTGGACTCACTGCATCTGCCCATTACCCAAATGTCCACATTGCTATTTCCATGCAAGGGCCTGGGAGTGCCTCTCGGTTTCCATGGAGACCAGCAGCAGGTTGCTGGCCTCACACTCAGCTAGGTATGCAGTTGCAAGCTGAATCAGAGTGTGACCCCCTGTTTCCAAACTGCAGGAGGGAAGTAACATCTATTGAGCACCAGCTGTCTTCCGTCATCATATTAGGTGGGCTTTGTTCTTGGGGAGCTGTCTAGCCTGGGAAACAATGGCATCAGAAAGGAAGCAGGAGGGGCCTGTGAGCCTGCTAGAAAGTTTCATCTTCTGTGGGGGGCCAAAGCCCAGATGATTCCCATGTCGTCCAGCTCATTGAACAATAAGGTCTGAGCAAAACTGGGATGCTGAGTCAGGTGCCCTATGGAGCACTGTCCTTTGATCCTTGCAGATACTTGTCCAAGACAGTCCTTGTGTGGTTCAAACTGTCTAGAGTAACCCAGAGTTCCTCTGTCTTAGTTATGTGCATATATATGATGTGCAGCCCCATGGGAGCCTGTGGTGATGAGGGTGTTGCGCCTTCTCTGTTTATGCCTCTTAGCAGTCAAAAGTATGAAAGCGTGAGAAAAACATGAGCTGGATCATTCTGAGGCCCAGAGATAGTAACCTTATGGCAGAAAGTGAAGAGGGCAGGATGAGAAATCACAGTGGGGTGCATTTCTGTTGGGTTATTTGACACAATGGACAAACTCGTTCCATTGCCAACCCCTCCCCTGTGCAGACTGTGTACCCCTGCTGCTACTCTGGAGCAGTGGCTGTAGGGTGGCAAGCAATCATCAGGGGACTTTCCTGTTGAGTGTTGAAGTCATGGAAACCTGCTGTTCTCTTCTGACCGGATGATCCCTGCTGTGGCTACATTTGCTGTTCTTGTTGCTTAAACTAAACTAAACTGTTGCAGACTGTCCTGACCTTGGGGGTCATAATTTTCTGAAGCCTCCCAGGCATTTCCGGAGCATCTCTCTCAGACTTCCCAGGAGGACACCATCCCTCCTGTCCAGGCATCTCACCATATCCTGGAGGCCTGGACTTTTCTCTTCCTCTTTTTTTGCCTGTCACCCATCAATGCGTCATGCAGCTTGTCCTCTAGAATGTCATCTACCTATTTCCCTTGTGGCCACACCATCCCAGCCATTGATGACCACTGTCCTGATTGTCACCTATCCTGGCCTAGCTCTCTCCTCCACTTCCTCCTCTACCTCTTCCTCCTCCTACTCTTCATGCTCCTCCTTCTCCCCCTCTTCATCCTTTTCTTCATTCTCTTCTCTTCCACCTCCTGCCCCTCCTTTTTTTGCTCCTCCTCCTTCTCTTCTTATTCCTCTTTCATCTCCTGCTCAGTGTCCAGTGCCCCTGCCCTCTCACACCCCAGCCCATCTGTTCACCAGCCCTCAATGGGCTCTTCTTCATCCTCATCATCACAATACCTTCTGGCTCAGGGTTCCCCCCAGCCTCTGTGTAGCCATTGATACTCCATACTCTCTCTAGTCACCCCACTTGACCACTGCCATGTCCTCTGAGGCTCCAGGACTCTAGCTCCACTATGCTCACCCCCTCACACACCTCTTTGGTCCTCTTGAATGAAAGTGCCATGGGGTCTCTCTCATGTTTTGGGTTCCCAGGTCAGACAAAGGGTCATGTGCTCTGCTCTGAGTGAATGTCATTTCATGGAAGACCCTGCATGACTCGCCCCATCATTAGTTCACAGTTATGAAGCATCTACTTGGTGATAGCCTAGTTCCTTTTAAATAATACCCATTCCATTGACATTTGAATTCTATAACCCAGTAAGCAGAAATTCATGGAAAGTATTTTGCTATAAATTTTAGATGATTCTAGTGTGGGCCACTTCATGAGTTCTTGTGATGAAATCAATGGCTCGCCAAGTCGTCCAAGAGAGGTTTTACTTAATTTCAGCACTTTAATATTAAGTTGATAATGCGCTGTGAGATCTTTAAGATTTATGTTCGTATCTCATAGTAGTTAAACGAAAGGCTTATTAAAACTAATTATTAAAAAGACCAAAGCTATACATTATTTACAGTTTTGTGCAGTTTTTGTTTAGACATTCATATGGTCATGAAGAGTCATTTGTTGTCTAAAACGCATATTTCTAACACGGACATATGTCTAATTAATAGTGTTCAGGTCGCATTTTTCTATAATAATCATAATGCCATTTATACACTTGATATACAAGTTATTATCTACATCTCCTTGACTTTTTCTGATACCAGACCAAGCTGCCTAGTTACTAGGATTGTCTATGTTCTTCAGAAGCCTGCAAGATTAGCGCGCTTGACTAATATCTGAGTCACTGAAGTACTTTGTTATAAAAGAACTATCTTTAACCTGTTGGGGCCAGGGCTGCAATTTCTATTAATTAAACAATTTTTCAAGTGTGAGCTACTGATGCTACATGTTGACATCAACATGTCAGAATTCTTTTTGTTTTATTATTTTTTATTTTGATCAAAGTGGATTGCAAATCTTTCACAGTAATATTTTAGGTATATAGTGATATTGAATCAGGGGTGTTCCCACCACTAATATTGTCCTCCCTCCACCCCTGTTTCCAGCATACATCCCATTTCCTCCTCTTTTACCCCCTAGGCTGCAAAGGGTTCCCTTGGTGTTCTATCTCCCCCACAAAAAAAGGCAATAAGTCCTGGATGTACCCCAGCCAGCTCAGCTGGAACTCCCCTCCCTGTGGATCAAGGACATTGACCCAATCCTCCAAGGCCACACAGACTTCTGAACTTGGGGCTCCCATGAGGGTGGTATGCATGATTCTGGGGATCTGAGGTCAGCTTCCTGCTAGCAACCCACCTTTCAGTACAGGCCTTGGCATCTGTGTGTGCTCCCAGAATTTGGTTTGGGTTAAGTGAATGAGAACACTGCCGGCTCGTCCAACCCGGATTCCCATGGGGTCCCCTGCCTGGCTCAGGCATCAGCTGTATTTCACAGGCTGGCAGTGCCCTGAGTTGTCACAGCCATAAATAAAAGCATGATTACTTGCACGCTTCTGCCTGGCCCTTTAGAAAGCCTGAAAGCAGCCACTTTACACACTGTTGACAGTCAGAACAAATCAAACGTTGTTCCTGACTTAACTGCTATTTCTACACCTCTCACCTCAGCCTCCCCATTTCTTTTGCTCTGACTGTCTCTACATGAGAAATGGCCTGTGCAAAGGAGCCTTTTTCTCCGTTCTCGGCTCCTGGAGGTGCCCCAGCAGGATTTGGGGGTGGGGGTGGATTTTGCAGTGCTGGTTCTGCCACAAACCAGCCCAGCCCTGCCAGGCCAGTGGCTCTGTCCTCTGGGAGCAGCAATCAGGGCTTGGTGAGGGGATGCTGGGATCACTAAGATGGCTCTTGTTGAGGTGGGGAACAGGAGCCCCCAAATGAGTCACAGTCTCACAGCAATGGGAAACAGGGCTCAGTTTCCTTGGCTGTTTGCTGTATTTATAGCATATGAGATCCAGTGGGGGGACTAGTGAATTTGGGGGGTTCCAGTCCAGAGCTTCCTAAAATACCCAGTCCAACCTCTCCTGCTCGGGTCAGTGTTGTGGTACTTAAATCTCATGGGAAAGGAAGAGGCAGAGACAGCTAGAGCTGAGTTGAAGATAAATATAAGGAATATAATGATCATTGTGGATCATAAAAATGAGGGCAAGGGAGGTAAGTTAGCATGTAGGGCCCTGGCTTTATGCTTGGCCAACCCAGGTTTAATCCCAGGTACCACATATGGTCACCCAGTGCCCCTCCAGATCATCCCCCCCAGGAATGATCTCTGACCATAGAGCCAGGAGGAATGCTTAGTGTGACCCCCAAAACAGAAACAAATATCAAAAGGAAAGTCATTTGCATTCTCCTGAGAGCAATAATTGTGAGTGGAGCTCCACTGAGGTGCTGCTTTCTGGCTCCTTAGAGTGATGCCTTCCATACATGGTGAGGCTGTTTGCTACCTGAGCTGGCCCAGCCTCAGGCATTCAGGAGATCCACAGACTCTTGACCAAGGCCTACTTTCATTACACATGACCTACTGTGATGGGCACAAATGTGGCATTTCCTTGCAAAACAGTGGGAAAGCTTGAGGCCAAGGGTGTGAAGAGGAACGACGAACCCCCATTACTGCCTTGCACACAGTTATTTTGGATTTGATCCCCAGCATCCCATATGGTCCTCCGAGCCCACCAAGAGTGATTCCCGAGTGCAGAGCCAGAAGTAACCCCTGACTACCTTTAGGTGTGACCCCAAAATAAAGAAAATAAAACAACATTGTGATTTACAAAGTTATTCATAGTTAAGTTTGTCATACAGTGTTTCAGGACCAATCCCACCACCAATGTTCCCAGAGTCTATCCAATGACACCACCCCTGCCCCAGCCTGCCATCATGTAACAGGTCAGTTGTTCAAGTTTGGTTGTTATTTAAGTTTTTCATTTTTGTTAACTCTGTCGCTTGGATATTTAGTTCTGTTCTCTTTTACCCCCACAATACACCTGATGGCATTGTTGATCCCTGCAGCAGTGGGCATTTGTACCATCCCTTTGCCTCCCTTTGTTTTCTCCTGACATGAAATTATGGGCCTTATCCAGAATCTGTCACTGCTTCTCAATTCCTGCTTCTCTGGACTAGGCATCATCCTCAGATCTCTGCATGACAGTGGTGGTCTGTCTTGGCTTGTGCTTTGACTGAGTGGGATGGGGACAATAGACATCTGCATAAGTTAAAAAGCTTCCCTGGGAAAGTGTGCCTGGGCATCATAATGATTGTGTCAAAGACGTGGGTTGAATCTGGGTTGGATAGCAAAAAGAGCGGGATGAAGATGATGTGTAAGTTGCAGCGTATCATGAATTCTGCACTTACAGAACATGGAAACATGCAGCTACATGGTGATGAAGTTCTCAGAACTGAGCAGTCAGACAACTTCCAGATCAGCTGGGTGGGGTGCATGTCTCATCATGAGACATGGGTCAGTCACCTGTAACTCTACCTCTGGTCCCAAGCACAGTGCTCTGGGCAAATTTGTGTGACACATACAATAAGTACACGGAGACATCTGAAATCTCTTCCAGAAACTCCTTGCAAGGAGCAATGATGAAAATAACACAAAAGAAAATAAAACAGAATCATATTCCAAAATGGAAAGATGGAAGCAAACTCGTTCATTTTCCCTGCTAATGTTGTTCTACAAATGATTTTCTGAGATCTGCTCCCCCACCCCCCAAAAAAAGAACCAAAATCTCACTATTCAAATTGACTGGAAGTGTTGAACTGAATCGGAGCCCACTCATGGCCCTGATAACTTGAAAATTCAGAGTTGGCACTACCAGTGAGGAGCCGTGGACTTAATGTGCATGCCTCTGCTATTTGTCATCTGTGCTCACTTGGCTCCATTCAGAACACTCAAAGACAATAGAGATGAGGACTGGAAGCACAGGCCCACAATATGAAGCTTGCCACAAAGAGTGGTGAGTGCAGTTAGAGAAATAACTACACTAACAACTATCATGACAATGGTAGGGAGTGAGAGAAACAGAATGCCACAGGCAGGGGCATTCTTATACTTATCTTAATAAAGATATTACTTTTAAAAAATAAAATCTCGTTACACATTAAGAAAAAAGAATTCCACACACTCGGGCAGAAGCCAGTGTGGTGTGAGGAGTCAGAGGGACATACCGAATCCACTCAGAAGTGCCCATGGCTGCCTTGAGAGGTGCCCAAGGCTGAAGTCACATACATCCCTCCATTTTTTTCCCTGAGTTTTCCTTCATTTTAGAGCCATTATGGAAACAGGAGCAAAAAGGCCACTGTGACATCCCAATAGCAAAGAACGCATATGTGAAGATCAGGGAACTTGCATCAGAACACCTGGCTGGTGGGTGGAAGATGTGTGCACAAACCTACACCATGACCCACAGACATTGAAGGAGCCACCCCGACTTCCCTTTCAATGTACTGGGCAAACAGGGCTGAGCTCAGCACTTCAGACTCATTCATGGCTGCCACTGGTCTCAGCTTACATTTGGGACAAATACTCTCAGTTATTTTGCAGTTGAGCTGGGTGGGCTTTCCTCAAATTTCCTGAAATTTATCCAAATTTCAGAAAAGTGCTTAATATTTCGAAGCAGCAAGAGAACCACTGATATGAATTTGAGAGAATGAGACACCATACCTAACCATGCACAGGCTCTCAGTACCTCAGCCATAAGGGCCCATTTGTAAGTGCTGGGGGTCACTTGGAGGCTCCTGAAATTTCCACCTGGCCATAAAGTGGCCTCAGGAAACACCAGTCGCCTACCATTCCACCAAGCAAAGTAGATGTCTCTGGCCTTGCAACCAAAAACCAATTTTGGGGCTGAGGATCTTGCTCTTAAAACCTGGAAGACACCTGCCCGAAACTCCTATGATAGTGCTCACTGCTTGTAAGGTGGAGCTACAGCCCCTCAATGAACTGCTTCTCATTTCTCCCTTTGTGCATTCAGCTAAGCCATCTTGTGCCAGGTCATCTCTTCTCTGCAGCACTTTATCATGGTTATAGGAAGACACAGATGTCTTTCTCAGGCTGTAGTTTCTCTGGCTCAGAGGAAAGATCACCCCAAATCAGTCTACTAAGTAGGCATATACTGGACACACGAGTAAGAAGATGTCAGCTCACACTTCATGAATGAGTAGTATTCAGGGAAGCCAGGCTCCAGGGAGAGCATTATTGGTGGAAGTCTCCAAGATCAAAGGTAGTTTTTGATCATAATGTTTATGCAATACTCATCAAGATTTGCTCATCTAATATTCATCAATTCAAGTTACAGGTCATTTTTCAGATGTCACTGGCATCATTCTCTCTGAATTTAGTTATTTGTTTATTTGCTTGTTTATATTTGGTTTTGGAGATCATACTCAGAGATGCTCAGGGCTTACTTTTAGATCTGTGCTCAGAGATTACTAATGGTGGTAATCAGGGAACCATATAAAGTGTCAAGAATCAAACCCTAACCAGCAAGACAAGCACCTTAACCCATGTACTATCACTCCAGCTCTCTTTGAATTTATCACACTCATTTGAGATCTGGATCTCTGCTATCAAGGCCTTTGCCACAGCCACACAGAACACTTATGAAAGCAGGTGAAAGGCACACCGTTTTTTGTTTTTTTTTTTTTCTAACACAGGGCCATAATTAATATGCTTTTAACTATTGGAGTTAAAGACATCCACTTGGAATATTTTATTTGCCCAAAGACGAATGCTTTTGAGTTCCAATTAGCTTGGCTTAATCATATGAAGAATGTTCTCCAGGTTTGCAACATAGCCTATCAGCTGCTTCAGGCACCAAAGCCCCTGAGATCTATAATCTTTCACATTTCTACTCCCCAACCCCCTGTAACCACAAGCAACAACCACACTCAGAGTGTTTGTTTCCAAATAAACTGGATTTACTTTTTCTAGTACTTAGTATTGAATCACTTACTTCTGATGAAAATCAAGTGCATAAGTCAACCATCTATGCTCCCTACAAAAAAAAAAAGTGTTTCTATGAAAAACTAAGTTGACTGGTTTGGAAAGATTTTATAAAGTGAGTTTGTTAGGATTTATTTGTAGACAGGATGTTCATAGTGAGTGGAGAGAGGAAAGAACAAGCATTTAAATAATTCTGCCTTCTGACATCTCTCCCAGTGTCTTTGTGCCCTTGATTTTCTTTCAAGACATGGGGACTTGTAGAAAACTGATTGTTTTTTAAAAAAAAAAAAAAGTCCATTCCCCTCTACATAAACTTTAAGAAATTGAAATTCACTTTGGCCCTCCACCAAAAGATGACTATTAAAAAATACCTGCTTACATTTTTAAATTTCTGATGTACCAACAGATTATTTCATGGTCAGGAGCTCTCATTCATCTTGATGGAATTTCTTTCAATACTTGTTCCAAGCCCCTCCACAACTTCTGAAGAACTCTTGTCTTTCATCTCACATCAGTGATTTCGTTCTTTTCTAATAGTATAGTACCCAGGAAACTTGACCAAAGTTCTTTAGATTTTTCTTACTATTTCCTGAACAGAAGATGATATCATCTCATCCACATCAGAAAATTTCAATTATATTCCATACATGTCACAGTAATTTGGGAAAGAGATCAGATTTTTATTAAAATAGCGCTGAAATCATATTCCTGCCACTTACCCCAGAAATGAAATAAGCAAGATCTCTAACTTCCTCTGTCTTACTTACATTTGTATGTCTTCCACTTTAAGAGAGATTTTATTATGAGATTTCTGAATCTATTTCATTTGATGACTTTTTAAATCATTTGACAAAGATTTTCTTCTTTCAAATGAGCTGGGTCCTTCTATTTCCATTCCTTTCATTGCATGAGATCATTTTATCTAAAGTACTGTGGGGTCTATGTGGTGTAAAGGAAAGAATAATTATTTCAAGTCAGAAGTTCACAGATATAACTCCCATGTGCTGTGTGCCTGCACACTCCCAGTAAAGCAAATGTGCAAATTTTGTCCTGGTAGAAACTTCAGGGTGATTGAGTTTACAGAAATGAAGGGGATTCTTTTTAGTGCTGGAATATGAATAGGGAAGAATAATATGTAGAGCAAGAGTTTTGGGAAACCACATGATACTTTACCTTTTGAACACCCCATCTTATCTTGTGGAGAGGTCTCCAGTTTATCCATCCACTGAGCAAAGGTCCTTAGTTATGTCCTTCCTACAAAGTTCATTTATTGACTTCAGCCTCTTTCAACCTCTGTTCTCTTTCTTGGTAGAACCAGGCTAATCTGGAAATTTACATAAGCAAAGGTACTTGGTAAGAAAATCTGGGCCATTCTCAGGCAATTTATGAGACACTTCTAAGGAGAGTTTGGGTGAAGACATGGTTATTGGCTTGAGTCAGCCATTTGAATAATTTCCCTTTATTTGGTGCCTTGGCACTGCAAAAAAAAAATCCAGCTGGTAATGCCAGTGGCTGGGTCTACCCACCAAAGGATCATCCGACCACCCCAGCTTGCCCAGTGATGAATTCAGACAGGAATGGGGTCGTTGCTCTGGGAACCATCAGAAAAGGTGTTCTGTTGTGTATAACAAGAGCTGTGTGTCCCATATCTATGCATCTGCTATCTTCTACTGGTTTAAATTGACTAGCTCTCAAAGGGCAGAGAGATAGTATAAGCACTTTGCCTTGCATGTGGCCAACCCCAGTGTTCTCCCTGTATACCACCTAATCACAGAGCCAGGAGTAACCCCTGAGCGCTGCCGTGTGTGTGTGTGTGTGTGTGTGTGTGTGTGTGTGTGTGTGTGCAGGGCATAGCAGAGCAGGATTCAGACCCTTCTCCTGAATATCTATGGGTCCTGTTACTGAGATAGGAAGGGTATCCAGATGGAAAGATATAACTGTTAGGGGTCACTGGATGACTCACTTTGTCTTATGGCATTCTTCTGTCTTTCCCTCCAAGGCCCAGGCATCCCACTTTGGGGAAGGTTTGTTTGGGGGCATCTCGAGGCTGGGTCCACCCTGGCTCTGATGTATATATCCTCTCAGATCCCAGAATACAGCTTGTTTGAGATTTTTCTCAGAGTACCCAGGCTGGGATGCAGATGTGGGCAGGAGGCTAAGAAAGCCCCAGTGCAGACCCACAGCTGAAGCACAATGACCCTGTCATGGTGGGTAGGTGCAAAACAGAGCAGGGCGGAGGATGCTGTACCTAGACTCTGCCTACCACAGCTTCCCCAGCTGCCATGGAAATGACCACTCAAAAAAAAAAAAAAAGAAGCATATTTCATTCACACTCATGAGGTCCATCTGTTTTTGTTTTTTTTTTTGGTTTTTTTTTTGTTTTTTTGTTTGTTTGTTTTTGGGCCACACCCGGCGATGCTCAGGGGTTACTCCTGGCTGTCTGCTCAGAAATAGCTCCTGGCAGGCACGGGGGACCATATGGGACACCGGGATTCGAACCAACCACCTTTGGTCCTGGATCGGCTGCTTGCAAGGCAAACACCGCTGTGCTATCTCTCCGGTCCCCCATGAGGTCCATCTGAAAGAGGACTTGATAGCCAACATCCAGCTCCCAAAGAGAGAAGACTGCTATCTTTCAGATGACTTCCAGAAGTCATGGTAGAGGGGCGCAGCATCCTGAGGTTGACTTTAGTGCTGTTCCTATAAGAAAAAGGAGGGGAGGAGACAGAGGTAGAGGAGGAGAAAAGGAGAAGGAAGAACTAGAAGTCTTGAGACCACAGAGGCTTTGAGACCAACACAGGGCTGCTTGTGCTTGCCTGTGAGGCTCGAATCCTTCAGAAACAGAACTACTTGTGTAATGAGGGGTGATGCTTTCCCCAGCTTTCGGCACCTTGGATTTCATCTATGCTAATGAGTGCCATGCGTGGTGCCACACAGGTTCTTAGAAGTGGGAGAGAACTTTGGAGACATCAAGGCAGGCTCTCTCAGGTGGCATCCTGCCTCCCGCTTGTCTCTGAGACATGCTTCTAATTGGCATACAAGCCACTCCCTGACCCTCAGACAGGCTCTCCATGGGGCTGTGTTTCAATGCTTGGGGACTATCGAAGCTCTCCCTTTGAAAAGACTGTTTCCACACATTGTGGGAAAACCAAATTCTAGCAAGAGTCAGGGAACTATTTGCTTCTTTTTTCATTCATTTTCCCTTGATGACACTTTCCTATTCCTAAAAGAAAGTGAGTGGGGGAAGATACCACGTTCAGTTGGGTTTCTGTCGATGTTTGTAGGCACTGGACTTTATTCCTCCTATAGTTCTTGCAACTTTATAATGGATGAAAATCCCTGAAGAATAATTCCTTGCGTCTGTGTGTGTGCATGTGTGACTTCACAGGCATACACTCGTCCTGAGCCATGGGCAGTGAGGAAATAACATAGAAATGCAGAAGATGAGCCCGGAGAGATAGCACAGCGGCATTTGCCTTGCAAGCAGCCGATCCAGGACCAAAGGTGGTTGGTTCGAATCCCGGTGTCCCATATGGTCCCCCGTGCCTGCCAGGAGCTACTTCTGAGCAGACAGCCAGGAGTAACCCCTGAGCACCGCCGGGTGTGGCCCAAAAAAAAAAATGCAGAAGATGCTGCTGCTACCCACACATAGAAAAGCAACATCTCCAGAAGCATTTGCCAAGTGATCCCACGTCTTCCTCCTATGATAACATGGGTCCATGTTTTGTTTTGTTTTATTTTGTTTTCAAGGGATAAATAAATAAAATTGTATTATATGGTAGAAATGTATTTGTACAAAAATTTACAACTAGTTCCCTAAAGGTCTACACTTTTGTATCCTGACCAGAAATGTAAGTAATCTAGTTTCTCTACATTATTTTTTCTACTCTGATAAGTATGCTGTGATATCCCATGCTACCTTTAACTTTTCTTTTAACTTGCTTTATTTGAGCACCATGGTTACAGAATTTTTTATTGTTGAGCTCCCATCAAGCAAAAATTGTACACCATCCTTCATCAGTGCATCCTTCTATTACCAATGTCTCCCTTTTCACTTCCACTCCCTATCCCCACCCCTGCCTTGCTTTAGTGCAAGCAATTTGCTTCTCTCTCTTTCTCTCATTTTTTGACAGTGTGGTTTACACTATTGTTAATGGAGAGGTTCCTTGCCTGTTAGTTTCTCCACTTTCAGCAGCAAGTTCTTGTCCAGAGTGATCAAGTTCCAACTATTATCATCCTAGTAGAACCTTTCTCTTACTACACTCACAGCTCTCTGTGGAGAGCATTCTACTCTTGGCTGGGCCTCCTGACCTTAGTCTCTATTTTCTCTGGGTATTCTTACCATACTATCTCTTGTTTTTCTTATATCCCACAAATAAGTTTGCTTATTCTATGTCTACCCCTTTCCCTCTGGTTTATTTCACTCTGCTTAATAGTCTCTATGTTTATCCATCTATAAGCAAATTTCATAACATCATATTACTAACAGCTACATAGTATTCCGTTGTGTAGATGTACCACAGTTTCTGTAGCCACTCATCTGCTGTTGGGTACCTTGGTTGTTTCCAGATTCTGGCAATTGAAAATAGAGCTGTGCTGAACATAGAAGTGCAGAGGGCATTTTGTATTGCGTTTATTTTTGTTCCTGGGGTCAATCCCTATATGTGGTATTGCTAGGTCATATGGAAGCTCAATTTCTAGCTTTTTGAGTCATGTCCACATTGTTTTCCAAAAAAGGATGGGCCAGTCTGCATTCTCACCAGCAGTGAATGAGAGTCCCTTTCTCCCTGGCTCTATGTTTTCAAAGCTGTCTTTTGTCCAGGAGAATCCCCAGGCTCCTGATTTTGTCTCCCATTTGCAGCATTTCCCTTCAGCACACCGGCCCAGGTGTGGTGAGTTCACTGTGCATCTCTTGGAATCTTGTGTGATGCAGAGTATACAGCTGTTCTTCCACTTATCTCAGCATCTACCTGTGAGCTGTGTTTGGGTCTTGCTTGATCCCTGGCATATCCCCATGCTTTCCAGAGGTTAAATACTATGCATTTTCATTATCATAGTCAACACCCTGCGGATGGGGCAGGGCTCCAAATATTGCTCCAAATATCTGAGGAGGCAGCCAAAGCCTGGAGGGGAGGGGATGTTGATTTCAAGCTTACTCAAAGAGCTCTTCTTTTTGGAGTTGGGGAACAAGGTATGTCCTGTGTTTCCAGGTAAAAGAAAACTAACCCCAGAGTGCACAGTTTTGAAATCAAGTCTCTGAGTTTCTGTTCAGTTGATGAGAAAGGTCACTTGGGCCCATTACCGGGCCTTGACACAGCCCCTAGAAACCTGGAGAAATCAACCCGGCCTGGCACCTCAACCAACTGTGTGAGATATTTTCTAGAACCATCTTTTCTTTGATCAGCCTCACCCAGATTGTCATTTGTAGGAAATCTGGGTTCTGACACCTTCACACTTGCTCAGCTCAGACTTCCACTCTGGACCAGGGATCTCTTGGAATTCACTGAATAAACAGATTTTTTTATCTTACCTTACAGTATTCTGGCACAGAGCCCAGAATCAGGGTCCAGAGGTGACCCATGTGGACACCTCTTTCTTCTGAAGAAATCTTTTCTTCTGATGAATCTCTTTAGCTTCTCAAGGACTGGACCATGTATTGTAAATGAGAAAAGCTGATGAGCTATGTTTCATAGTTAAACTTCTACAACTCACCTGCTCCCAATATCACTGTGTCCTGTAGTCAACCTGGCGCCTCACAGTGGATATTAAATAGGGCCTATATGTACACTGTATGATGTAACTCAATCATGAACAACTTTATCTGTGGAAAACAAACTGTATTATAAACAACCTTATAACCATGGTGTTTGAATAAAAAAAGTAAAGTTTATAAGCCAAAGGCTGATATATGGCCCCCAAAACTATTCTCCAGCATCTCTCGATGGAGATTTGTGTGATAAAATAAGGAAACACCGCCAAGAAGAGGCCCCGTACCTCAGGAATGTTAGGATTCTGTGAATTCAGCTCTGTACTATGCCCCACAGAGCTAATACTTGATGTGGATTGTCTTACTGAAGTTCTTTGAAGAAGATATTTTTCTTTTTCTGACTGACTCATAGATCTCGGGGCCAACCCTCTAGCATTGGGTTATATTCAGAAAAAAAAAAATCTCTGAGTGAGGCACAGAGATAGTCAGAGGTAAGGTGAACTTTGCATTGCTGATGATTCCAATTACATTTCCATCACCATATGTGGTGGTCTCCCAAACAAAGAGCCAGTAGTAGCCCCTAAGCATAAGTGACCCCAAACCCTACCTACCAAAGAAAGATGAATATAAGATCCAGGATTTTTTGCTGGCAAAGACACCAACAAACAAGAACTACAGTGTAGGCTAGTGGCTTCCAAGCAAAGAAAGAGGAGAGACCCATTTGTGTTTTCACACCTATTTCCAATGTATGTCCATTCTCCTATTCTTGACTATTTGGTGCTTGTTATTTACAAATGACCCTTCTTTTCAATTTAGCAGAACTTCTGAGTGTTCTTCAGATGGAAAAATAAATCTCTGTGGTATTTTAGGATCAGCGTCATCCTTTTCATAATGTTCTACTACCAATGGCTAGACCTAGAGTCTTCATGAAACATGAAGACAGTAGAATGTGATTCCACACTCAGTGTCTGGGTCATTTCCTATGAGACAAAATTTCCTTCCCAAAGGTCCTCAAGGTATAGACAGGACAACCCCTGAGGATGCAAAACTCATGGTTCTTCCCAAAATTGCTGAGCACGTTGAATTGGAACCGGGTAGATTAGGATTCTCCTCCTAATTTCTGTTATCATTGCTGCCTCCTTCTTCTGAAGGCTGAATTCTGGATTTAATGGCCTGGAAAAAGGGCTGATGGGCATTGCCCCAGAGGATATCCCTCTGGCTACCAGGATTTCCTTCAGTGTTAATACTTTATATTACAGTATTTTTAAAACAAACACATTGGCTTAAGTGCAGTGGCATTATTGCTTCTGTTACTCAATTCTTGCTTCTATTCCTCACTTATTTTATTTTTTCCAGGGAAGCCTTAAGTTTCACTTTACAAATTGTATTTAGGCTTTTTATTAGAATTGGATCTAGCTGTTGGCTCCACTAATGGATCTGATGTGTTTCTCTGCTCGTGTCCCCAAACTAAATTGCCGTAACTAATGTAACACTCTTTTGTAATTGTTCGCCGCTGAGATCAAAAGAGAAATCTGTCTAAAGTCAAAATATTAAGTTTTATTTATTACAAGATGCCAAAAGGAAAAAAAAGAAAAAAACTATCATTTCTACAAGATTCAAGACCATAATGAGACATTTGAAAATGCCTCTTCTGGTGAGACTTTCCTGTAATTCAAAGGAAAATGAAAAATTAAAGCATGGCACGCATCAGCAAGGCTTAGCTGGCCCTCTGGTAGAAGCAAAGCAGCCATTACAATAGCATGTTCCACAAGCACTCCCAGGCTCCCTATCTCCTGTTATAGCCATATGTGTGTGATTATCAAGCCATAAGAGAAGAAGGGATCTTTTCTTAGACTCCACTCTCTGGCAAACACACCAGTTTGAGCCCACCTACAAAATCCACTCCATAATGTCATTTGAGGCACACTAGGCAGCTCTAGGAAACTGTTAGAGACTACATCTGTGTATTAAAGTCATTGATAGTTATTAAGCATGACTCTCAGTCTCAAAAGTAGTAGCATTGGGGCCGGAGTGATAGCACAGCCACTAGGGCATTTTCCTAGAACCTGGCTGACCCAGGTTTGATTTCTGACATCCCATATGGTCCCCCAAGCTTGAGCCCAAAGCCAGGAATAACTCCTGAGCATCGCTGGATATGGCCCCTAAACCAAATATAAATACCATATTTGCCGGAGTATAAGATGACTGGGCGTATAAGATGACCCCTAATTTTGCAGTTAAAACATAGGTTTAGGCCTATATTTGCTGTATCAGACAGAACGTTCCTGTGCTGCAACTGTATGTACTATAGTGAGCCAATCACAACAAGCAAAGGTTCAAAGATTCTACTGTCATAGACTTCCTCTCTGATTCTGGCCAATCTGAGCAGGCTTTGACAGTGTAGATTCAGTCCAGAACATTGTCTAATTTGCATGCATCAAAAGCCTGCTTGGATTGGCTGAGTTAGAGAGGCAGTCCAAGCAGCCTTGCAGTGATTGGTGCAGGATCAAGTTGGAAAATTTGTTTTGTGGCAATATTCAGACAATTTTTGTTTAGCGGCATATTGAAACATTTTTCGGGATATACTCGGTGTATAAGACGACCCCCGATTTTCGGTTGACATTTTTTTTGTTTTGTTTCAAACATCATCTTATACGCCGGAAAATACGGTAAAATAAACTAATTTGTAATTAGTAAGATTATAGAACATTCTACACAGCACTTGGCTATGCTGAAATTGCAAAACTCTAGCAAATAATCTAGTTTTGGTTATTATCTCCAAAAGGGAGCTGTTATTTTGTTTTGTTTTGTTTTTAATAATGCTATCTGAGACCAGGGTGTGGTTCCAGGGTCAGAGCTTATTGTTTGCATATGGCAGCCCTAATTAGTCCCCTAACACCACATAGTACCCAGGTACTACAGAGTGAGCCCTGAATTCAGGAGGTGGCCCCAAAATTAAAAATAAAATTATAAATGATTAAATGTAAAATTTAAATGCTCTATTCCTCACACACTGTTTAATACGTTCTTATAGTTAGGAAGTCAGACTTTGGATTTCAAGACCTTGTAATTCATATTAATAACACAGTAGGGAGGTGTGCACAGCCCTCATTTTGCATCTGCTAGAGAGTATCATAGGGGAACCCTGGCTGACTGCATGCTTCATTAAGACACATTAAATAAATGCCTGATACATGTAGAGCATTTTTCATTGAGAAATGCAGTCTCATCAAGGCAGGATACTAGGATAACATCCTGTGGACCAAAGCGAGAGAAAGAAAGAAAGAAAGAAAGAAAGAAAGAAAGAAAGAAAGAAAGAAAGAAAGAAAGAAAGAAAGAAAGAAAGAAAGAAAGAAAGAAAGAAAGAAAGAAATAAAGAAATAAAGAAAGAAAGAAAGAAAGAAAGAGAGAAAGATAGTTAAGTTAAAGAGAAATAAATAAAGAAATAAAGAAAGAAAGAAAGAAAGA